>NW_027010337.1:0-33052 GCF_036934945.1 Oncorhynchus masou masou
TGAGCTTGAGTGAAGACCCAAAAGCGGTTTTAACAGAAAACAGAGTTCTTAATGAAAATACAGGAATGGCATAAATCCTCTTCCAACGTTGTCAGCGGAACAAAAGAACGTTAGTATAGTGCAGGATGCTCCTGCCAGGCAGACTCCGACAGGACAGGACAAGGTGGAAGCAAACGAGACGACAGCTTGCTTCTGGCATCAAAAAACACAAACAAGAATCAGACCCTGAAAGTAGCAGGAACAGAGAGAGAAATAGAGACCTAATCAGAGGGGAAGAGAGAACAGGTGGGGAAGAGTGAAAGAGCTAGTTAGGGCAGATGTAGAACAGCTGAGGAATGAGAGACAGAGAAGGTAACCTAAAAAGACCAGCAGAGAGAGAGAATGAAGAGAAAGGACAGGAACAGACATAACAAGACATGACAGTACCCCCCCCCCCACTCACCGAGCGCCTCCTGGCGCACTCGAGGAGGAAACCTATGGCAACGGAGGAAATCATCAGATCAGCGAACGGTCCAGCACGTCCCGAGAGGGAACCCAACTCCTCTCCTCAGGACCGTACCCCTCCCAATCCACTAGGTACTGATGACCACGGCCCCGAGGGCGCATGTCCAAAATCTTACGAACCCTGTAGATGGGTGCGCCTCGACAAGGATGGGGGAGGGACGAGCGGGGGCGCGAAGAACGGGCTTAACACAGTAGACATGGAAGACCGGGTGAACGCGACGAAGATAGCTGGAGAAGAAGTCGCACTGCGACAGGATTAATGACCTGGGAAATACGGAACGGACCAATGAATCGCGGGGCCAACTTGCGAGAAGCTGTCTTAAGGGGAAGGTTCTGAGTGGAGAGCCATACTCTCTGACCGCAACAATATCTAGGACTCTTGGTCCTACGCTATTAGCGGCCCTCACAGTCTGCGCCCTATTACGGCAAAGTGCCGACCTGACCCCCTTCCAGGTGCGCTCTGCAACGCTGGACAAAAGCCTGAGCGGAGGGGGACGCAGGACTCGGCGAGCTGGAGATGAGAACAGCGGAGGCTGGTACCCGAGGCTACACTGAAAAGGGGATAGACCGGTAGCAGACGAGGAAGAGAGTTGTGGGCGTACTCTGCCCAGGGAGCTGTTCTGACCAAGACGCAGGGTTACGAAAAGAAAGACTGCGTAAAATGCGACCAACAGTCTGATTGGCCCGTTCGGCTTGACCGTTAGACTGGGGATGAAAGCCGGACGAGAGACTGACGGAAGCCCCAATCAAACGGCAAAACTCCTCCAAAATTGAGACGTGAACTGCGGACCTCTGTCGGAAACGACGTCAGACGGAAGGCCATGAATTCGGAAAACATTCTCGATAATGATCTGAGCCGTCTCCTTAGCAGAAGGGAGCTTATCGAGAGGAATGAAATGAGCCGCCTTAGAGAATCTATCGACAACCGTAAGAATAACTGTCTTCCCCCGCTGATGAAGGCAGTCCGGTGATAAAATCTAAAGCGATGTGAGACCACGGTCGAGAGGGAATGGGAAGCGGTCTGAGACGGCCGGCAGGAGGAGAGTTCCCAGATTTAGTCTGCGCGCAGACCGAACAAGCGGCGACAAATCGACGCGTCACGTTCCCGAGTGGGCCACCAGAAACGCTGGCGAATGGAAGCGAGCGTACCCGAACGCCGGGGTGGCCGGCTAACTTGGCAGAGTGGGCCCACTGAAGAACGGCCGGACGAGTAGGAACGGGAACGAACAGAAGGTTCCTAGGACAAGCTCGCGGCGACGGAGTGTGAGCGAGTGCTTGCTTTACCTGCCTCTCAATTCCCCAGACAGTCAACCGACAACACGCCCCTCAGGGAGAATCCCCTCGGGGTCGGTGGAGACCTCAGAAGAACTGAAGAGACGAGATAAAGCATCAGGTTTGGTGTTTTTTGAGCCCGGACGATAAGAAATAACAAACTCGAAACGAGCGAAAAACAGAGCCCAACGAGCCTGACGCGCATTAAGTCGTTTGGCTGAACGGATGTACTCAAGGTTCCTATGGTCAGTCCAAACGACAAAAGGAACGGTCGCCCCTCCAACCACTGTCGCCATTCGCCTAGGGCTAAGCGGATGGCGAGCAGTTCGCGATTACCAACATCATAGTTACGTTCTGACGGCGATAAGCGATGAGAGAAAACGCGCAAGGATGGACCTTGCCGTCAGAGAGAGAGCGCTGAGAAAGAATGGCTCCCACGCCCACCTCTGACGCGTCAACCTCAACAACAAACTGTCTAGAGATGTCAGGTGTAACAAGAATAGGTGCGGATGTAAAACGATTCTTAAGAAGATCAAAAGCTCCCTGGGCGGAAACGGACCACTTAAAGCACGTCTTAACAGAAGTAAGGGCTGTGAGAGGAGCTGCCACCTGACCGAAATTACGGATGAAACGACGGTAGAAATTAGCGAAGCCCAGAAAGCGCTGCAGCTCGACGCGTGACTTAGGAACGGGCCAATCAATGACAGCCTGGACCTTAGCGGGATCCATCTTAATGCCCTCAGCGGAAATAACGGAACCGAGAAAAGGGACAGAGGCGGCATGAAAAGTGCACTTCTCAGCCTTCACATAAAGACAGTTCTCCAAAAGGCGCTGGAGGACGCGTCGCACGTGCTGAACATGAATCGAGAGAGACGGTGAAAAAATCAGGATATCGTCCATGTAAACGAAAACAAAATGTTCAGCATGTCTCTCAGGACGTCGTTAACTAGTGCCTGAAAGACAGCTGGAGCGTTAACGAGGCCGAAAGGAAGAACCCGGTATTCAAAGTGCCCTAACGGAGTGTTAAACGCCGTCTTCCACTCGTCCCCCTCCCTGATGCGCACGAGATGGTAGGCGTTACGAAGGTCCAATTTGGTGAAAAACCTGGCTCCCTGCAGGATCTCGAAGGCTGAAGACATAAGAGGAAGCGGATAACGATTCTTAACTGTTATGTCATTCAGCCTCGATAATCCACGCATGGGCACAGGGACCCGTCCTTCTTCTGAACAAAAAAAAACCCCGCTCCGGCGGGGAGGAGGAGGAGACTATGGTACCGGCGTCGAGCGAAACCGACAAATAATCCTCGAGAGCCTTACGTTCGGGAGCCGACAGAGAGTATAATCTACCCGGGGGAGTAGTTCCCGGAAGGAGATCAATACTACAGTCATACGACCGGGTGGAGGGAGAGAAGTGGCCTTGGAACGACTGAACACCGTGCGCAGATCATGATACTCCTCCGGCACCCCTGTCAAATCGCTTAGCTCCTCCTGTGAAGAAGAGACAGAGGAAACAGGAGGGATAGCAGACATTAAACAGGTTACATGACAAGAAACATTCCAGGATAGGATAGTGTTACTAGACCAATTAATAGAAGGGTTATGGGCGCACTAGCCAGGGATGACCCAAAACAACAGGTGTAAAAGGTGAACGAAAAATTAAAAAGAAATGGTTTCGCTATGATTACCAGAGACAGTGAGGGTTAAAGGCAGCGTCTCACGCTGAATCTTGGGAGAGAACTACCATCTAAAGCGAACAAGGCCCTGGGCTCCCCTAACTGTCTGAGAGGAATGTCATGTTCCCGAGCCCAGGTCTCGTCCATAAAACAGCCCTCCGCCCAGAGTCTATCAAGGCACTGCAGGAAGCAGATGAACCGGGCCAGCGGAGATGGACCGGAAAGGTAGTGCGTGATCCAGAAGGAGAGGCCTGAGTAGTTGCGCTCACCAGTAGCCCTCCTCTTACTGATGAGCTCTGGCTTTTACTGGACATGAGGTGACAAAATGACCAGCGGAGCCGCAGTAGAGACAGAGGCGATTGGTGATTCTCCGTTCCTCTCCTTGGCCGAGATGCGAATACCCCCAGCTGCATAGGCTCAGCATCCGAGCCGGCGGAGGAGGGTGGCAGTGATGCGGCAGGTGGCAGTGATGTGGAGAGGGGAGCAACGGAGAACGTGAGCTCCTTTCCACGAGCTCGGCGACGAAGATCAAACCGTCGCTCTATGCAAATAGCGAGAGCTATTAAGGAGTCCAGACTGGAAGGAACCTCCCGGGAGAGGATCTCATCCTTAACCTCGACGTGGAGACCCTCCAGAAAACGAGCGAGCAAAGCCGGCTCGTTCCAGTCACTAGAGGCAGCGAGAGTGCGAAACTCAATAGAATAATCCGTTATGGATCTATTCCCCTGACATAGGGAAGACAGGGCCCTGGAAGCCTCCTCGCCAAAAAACAGAACGGTCAAAAACCCGTATCATCTCCTCCTTAAAGTCCTGATACTGGTTAATACACTCAGCCCTCGCCTCCCAGACTGCCGTGCCCCACTCACGCGCCCGTCCGGTAAGGAAAGAAATGACGTAGGCGATGCGGGCTGCGCTCCTGGAGTAAGTGTTGGGCTGGAGAGAGAACACCACATCACACTGGAGTGAGGAATGAGCGGCACTCAGTGGGCTCCCAGAGTAACACGGCGGGTTGTTGATCCTGGGCTCCGGAGACTCGGAAACCCTGGAAGTGGGCGGTGGATCGAGGTGGAGTTGGTGAACCCGTCTTGTGAGGTCGGAGACTTGGACGGCCAGGGTCTCAACGGCATGTTGAGCAGCAGACAATTCCTCCTCGTGTCTGCCTAGCATCGCTCCCTGGATCTCGACGGCGGAGTGAAAAGGGTCCGGAGCCGCTGGGTCCATTCTTGGTCTGATTCTTCTGTTATGAGCTTGAGTGAAGACCCAAAAAGCGGTTTTAACAGAAAACAGAGTTCTTTAATGAAAATACAGGAATGGCATAAATCCTCTTCCAACGTTGTCAGCGGAACAAAAAGAACGTTAGTATAGTGCAGGATGCTCCTGCCAGGCAGACTCCGACAGGACAGGACAAGGTGGAAGCAAACGAGACGACAGCTTGCTTCTGGCATCAAAAAACACAAACAAGAATCAGACCCTGAAAGTAGCAGGAACAGAGAGAGAAATAGAGACCTAATCAGAGGGGGAAGAGAGAACAGGTGGGGAAGAGTGAAAGAGCTAGTTAGGGCAGATGTAGAACAGCTGAGGAATGAGAGACAGAGAAGGTAACCTAAAAAGACCAGCAGAGAGAGAGAATGAAGAGAAAGGACAGGAACAGACATAACAAGACATGACAGTTGTACTGTCTGTGTTTCAGTGTTAACCGTAGGGTAGTATCGTATCTCTAACGCAGGAGAGTGCTGTACTGTCTGTGTTTCAGTGTTAACCGTAGGGTAGTATCGTATCTCTAACGCAGGAGAGTGCTGTACTGTCTGTGTTTCAGTGTTGACCGTAGGGTAGTATCATATCTCTAACGCAGGAGAGTGCTGTACTTGTCAGGATTTGGCCAGGGTTGTTCCGGGTTTTTGTCAGTAGATGTCCCCATTGTGCTTTTTGTCCCTGTGTTTTTCCCTTGATCCCCATTATTGTTTGCACCTGTGTCTCGTTTCCCCTGATTGTATTTAAACCCTTTGTTTCCCTCAGTTCTGTGCTCTGTGTTTGTATGTTAGCACCCTGCCTTAGTGTTCTGTGTGCTCTTGTCGATTCCGGGTGACGTTCTTGTGGTATTCTGTTTTTTGTTTTTGTTTATTTTTGGTGAGTTTCTTTTGAGTTCTTTTGTGTTTTACCTACCACCTTTTGGATTTGCCATTTTTGTATTTTAGGATTTTTTCTTTATTAAATACACCGTCTTAAGTACTGCTGTGTCTGCCTCATCTTCTGGGTTCTGCTGTCTATTCGTGGCTCAGTTGGTTAAGTGACTGTTTCTCACTCCGGAGACCCAGGTTCAAACCGGGTCCTGACAGAAACACAGAGCCAAAAATGAACCCAGAGGCAGCCAGTTCCCAGGACCTTTTTGCCACGCTGTCCCACCACCAGGAGACTGTCCAACGCCACGAAGCCGCCCTGGTTCAGCAGAGGCCTTAATGGCTAGACATTCTCATCTTCTGTCGGAGATGCTGACTTCCATTAAGCAAATATCTGATCGACTTACCTCGGCAACAGTTCCCGTCCCAGTACCTCAAGTTCACGTACCCATGGCAGTTAACCCCTGGCTGAACCTCGTCTTCCACCTCCCCAACGGTTCTCAGGTGATCCAAGTGCTTGTAAAGGGTTTCTCACTCAATGTTCTCTCTCCTTTGAGCTGCAACCCTCGTCGTTTCCCACAGACCGGTCTAAGATCGCATATATCATCACCCTGCTGTCGGAAAGCCCTGGCCTGGGCTACTGCTGTGTGGGATGCCCATAGTTCCTGCTGTGCCAGCTACTCTGCCTTTGCTGAGGAATTCAAACGAGTGTTTCAAGGCCCAAGCAGTGGTTCTGACTCAGCCAAACAGCTCCTGACTCTCCATCAAGGTTGGCGCAGCGTGACCCGGACTATGCCATCCAGTTCACGGTGGCAGCAGCGAGTGGCTGGAACAACGAGGCGCTCACGGTGTGCTTTCTGAAAGGCCTTTCCGACACTATCCAAGATGAACTGGCCACTCGGGAACCACCGGACAATCTCGAGTCCCTGATCAAGTTGGCCTCACGCATTGACCAGCGTCTGAGAGAGAGAGAACTCAACCGTAGACCTCTAGCTCCTATCAGTCCCAGCTCCGAGTCCCCACCTTTATCATCACTGGCTCCACCGGAACCCATGCAGATTGGACGCATCTCCCAGGCTGAGAGAGACCGCCGGATGAGGGAGCGACGCTGTCTATATTGCGGCAAACCGGGCCATTTCCGTTCCACGTGTCCCGGGCTCCAGGGAAACGCTCTGTCCCGTACAGACCGGGGAACTGTAACGGAAACATAACCTCCCCATCCGTCCAACTCCCGTCTGCTCATTCCAGTCACCCTCTCCTGGGGACAACCACAAGCTTCACCTTCAAGCCTTGGTAGACTCTGGAGCCGCAGGTAACTTCATGGATGGTGTCTGGGCGAAGGAGAATGGCGTTCCCTCTGAACTTCTAAGTGACCCCATGGAGGGTTACTACATTGGATGGAAGCCCTTTGGGATCTGGACTTGTCACTCATGTCACTACCTCCTTGAGACTTTCAGTTTCACAACACCAGGAATTGATGAACTTTCATTTGATCTCCTGTTCAGTTCCCTCTCGTTCTTGGATACCCTGGCTTCACAGCCATAACCCTCACATCGACTGGTCTGTGGGCACTATCAAGCAGTGGGGTCCTACGTGCCAAGCTACTTGTATTTTCCAGAATTCCCGAGTTCTACTCCCGAGTCTTTAGAATCCATCGACCTGACCCGAGTTCCCGAGTGTTACCATGACCTCAAAACTGGAGTTTAGCAAACAGAGGGCCACCATGCTACCACCCCATAGATCTTACGATTGCCCCATCGACCTGTTTCCGGGCACTTGCCCCCCAGAGTCCCGGATCTTTCCCTATCTCCACCCGAACGAGCTGCTATGGATACCTACATCAAGGACTCTCTGGAAGCAGGCCTCATGCGTCCATCAACCTCCCGGCGGGAGCAGGGTTTTTCTTTGTGGCCAGAAAGATGGTGGGTTACGTCCTTGCATCGACTACCGGGGACTCAATGACATAACCGTCCGTAACCGTTACCCGCTACCCCTTATGGCCACAGCCTTCGAGCTGCTCCAGGAAGCAGTTGTTTTCACTAAGCTTGACCTGCGGGCGCATACCATCTTGTGCGGATCAGACCTGGTGACAAGTGGAAGACCGCTTTCAACACGCCTACTGGTCACTATGAATACTTGGTGATGCCCTTCGGCCTGACCAACGCCCCAGCGGTGTTCCAAGCGCTCATAAACGATGTGTTAGGGATATGCTTAACATATTTGTGTTTGTTTACTTGGATGACATCCTCATCTTTTTGAGCTCCCTTCAAGAACACACTAAGCATGTCAGACAAGTACTCAAACGCCTCCTGGACAGCCATCTGTCGTTAAGCCGGAAAAATGTGAATTCCATTCATCCCGAGTACAATTCCTGGGATTTGTAGTGGAACCCGGTCCGAATCCAAATGGACCCTAGGAAGGTAGGGGCGGTAGCGGATTGGCCCACCCCAAATCCGTTAAGGATGTTCAGCGTTTCCTGGGCTTCACAAACTTTACCGCAAGTTCATCAAGAACTTCAGTTTGGTGGCAGCTCCTCTCTCAGCTTTAACCAAAGGTGGCAATGCAAGGTTTTTTGGGGAAGAGAAGCTGAGACGGCCTTCCAAGGACTCAAGCAGCGCATCCTCTCTGCTCCCATCCTGATACTACCGACTACGGATGAACCATTTGTGGTGGAGGTAGACGCATCAGAGGTTGGTGTTGGAGCTGTCCTGTCTCAGAGGGTGAAGACAAGAAGCTTCATCCGTGCTTTCTTCTCACACCGGCTTACCCCGACTGAGAGGAACTACGATGTGGGGATCGTGAACTCCTAGCGGTTAAGATGGCATTGAAGGAATGGAGACACTGGCTCGAGGGGGCTTCTCACCCGTTTCAAGTGCTTACGGACCACAAAATCTGGAGTATATCCAGCAGGCGAAGCGATTGAACTCTAGACAAGCTAGATGGTCTCTTTTCTTCAATCGATTCCAGTTTATCCTCACCTATCGGCCCGGGTCGAAGAATCTCAAACCGGATGCCCTGTCCCGAGTCTACGCTCCTGCCATTCGAGATGACACGGACATGCCTGTCCTTCCTGCTGCTAAGATTGTGGCTCCGATCTCATGGCAAGTTGAGGATACCGTGAGACGTGCTCAAGCTAGCGAACCGGACCCTAAAGGAGGCCCTGCCAATCGGTTGTTTGTCCCCAAGGCAGTGAGGACTCAGGTCCTTCTGTGGGGCACTCCTCTCGCCTCACCTGTCATCCGGGCGTAGGTCGCACCTTGGAGTTCATCCAGCGTAAGTTCTGGTGGCCTACCATAAGAGAAGACGTTGCCACTTTCGTCAATGCCTGCCCCGTGTGCTGCCAGGGCAAATCTTCTCACCTCCGCCCTCAAGGACTCCTTCATCCTTTACCTGTTCCCCACAGACCCTGGTCCCATATCTCATTGGACTTTATTACTGGACTTCCTCCATCCCATGGCAATACTACTATCCTAGTCATAATCGACAGGTTTTCAAGGCGGCCAGGTTCGTCCCTCTGACTAAGTTACCTTCTGCCAAGGAAACGGCTGAGTTGGTAATTAATCATGTGTTCCGAGTCTTCGGCATTCCTCAAGATGTGGTTTCTGACAGAGGTCCCCAGTTCGCCTCAAGGTTTTGGAAGGCCTTCTGCCAACTCATGGGGGCTTCTGCCAGTCTATCTTCAGGGTATCATCCCGGAGTCCAACGGCCAAACAGAGAGGATGAATCAAGAGCTGGAAACCACCCTCCGATGTATGACTCGTGACAACCCGTCCACATGGTCATCCTTTATTGTTTGGGCCGAATACGCGCACAACACCTTGCGCTCCTCCTCCACTGGTATGTCCCCGCACGAGTGTCAGTTTGGCTATGCTCCTCCATTGTTCCCGGACCAGGAGGCAGAAGTCAGAGTGCCTTCAGCCTTGAGGTTCGTCAGACGCTGTCGGCTTATGTGGAGGAAGACCCGTCTTAATCTGATGCGTTCCTCACAGAGGTATCAACAACAAGCCAACAGACGTCGCCATCCCGGGCCTACCCTGCGCCCCGGCCAGAGAGTCTGGCTTTCCACAAGAGACTTACCTCTACGGGTGGAGTCTCGCAAGCTGTCCCAAAAATACATCGGTCCCTTCAAGGTTGCCAGGAGAGTTAACCCAGTTTCTTATCGCCTACACTTACCCAGATCCCTTAAGATTAATCCCACATTTCATGTGTCATTGTTAAAACCTGTTGTTTTTTCTCCCCTTGTCCCGGCAGACAGACCTCCCCCTCCGCCTCGTGTCATTGGAGGCCAGCCGGCTTATACCGTCCACCGGATACTGGATTCCCGGTGGACGCGGTCCTGCGGTCCTGGCAGTATCTGGTGGACTGGGAAGGCTACGGTCCTGAGGAGCGCTCCTGGGTTCCTGCCAAAGACATCCTGGACCCTGACCTCATTCGTCAGTTCAGGGTCCTCCACCCTGAGAGAGCTGGTAGGAACGTCAGGAGCCGTTCCTAGGGGGGATTCTGTCAGGATTTGGCCAGGGTTGTTCCGGGTTTTGTCAGTAGATGTCCCCATTGTGCTTTTTGTCCCTGTGTTTTCCCTTTCCCATTATTGTTTGCACCTGTGTCTCGTTTCCCCTGATTGTATTTAAACCCTTTGTTTCCCTCCAGTTCTGTGCTCTGTGTTTGTATGTTAGCACCCTGCCTTAGTGTTCTGTGTGCTCTTGTCGATTCCGGGTGACGTTCTTGTGGTATTCTGTTTTTGTTTTGTTTATTTTTGGTGAGTTTCTTTTGAGTTCTTTTGTGTTTTACCTACCACCTTTTGGATTTGCCATTTTTGTATTTTAGGATTTTTTCTTTATTAAATACACCGTCTTAAGTACTGCTGTGTCTGCCTCATCTTCTGGGTTCTGCTGTCTATTCGTGGCTCAGTTGGTTAAGTGACTGTTTCTCACTCCGGAGACCCAGGTTCGAAACCGGGTCCTGACAGTACTGTCTGTGTTTCAGTGTTAACCGTAAGGTAGTATCATATTACACTATTCCTCTCTTCTCTCGTCTCCATTCTCACCCCCTTAGAAACCTACGCTGAAGAAAAATATGAAGGGAACATGCAACAATTTCGTATAAAGTTCATGTAAATCAATCAGTCAATTGAAATAAATTCATTAGACCTTAATCTATGGATTTCACATGACTGGAAATACAGATATGCATCTGTTGGTCACAGATACCTTAAAGAAAAGCAGTCAGTATCTGGTGTGACCACCTTCTGCCTCATGCATCACCTTCTCATAAAGTTGATCAGGCTGTTAATTGCGGGCTGTGGGATGTTGTTCCACTCCTCTTCGATGGCTATTCAAAGTTGATGGATATAGAGCACACTTCTCCAGCGTGTCGTTGGCCATCGAAAGTGAGTATTTGCCCACTGGCGTCAGTTACCACGGCGAACTGCAGTCAAGATCCTGTTGAGGACGCCGAGCACACAGATGTGCTTCCCTGACACGATTTCTGACAGTTTGTGCAGACATTGTTTGGTTGTGCAAGCTCACGGTTTCATCAGCTGTCTGGGTGGCTGGTCTCAGACGATCCCGCAGGTGAAGAAGCCAGATGTGTAGGTCCTGGGCTGGCGTGGTTACACATGGTCTGAGGTGAAGAAGCCGGATGTGGAGGTCCTGGGCTGGCGTGGTTACACATGGTCTGAGGTGAAGAAGCCAGATGTGGAGGTCCTGGGCTGGCGTGGTTACACATGGTCTGAGGTGAAGAAGCCGGATGTGGAGGTCCTGGGCTGGGGTGGTTACACACGGTCTGAGGTGAAGAACCCGGATGTGGAGGTCCTGGGCTGGGGTGGTTACACATGGTCTGAGGTGAAGAAGCCAGATGTGGAGGTCCTGGGCTGGCGTGGTTACACACGGTCTGAGGTGAAGAAGCCAGATGTGGAGGTCCTGGGCTGGCGTGGTTACACACGGTCTGAGGTGAAGAAGCCAGATGTGGAGGTCCTGGGCTGGGGTGGTTACACATGGTCTGAGGTGAAGAAGCCAGATGTGGAGGTCCTGGGCTGGCGTGGTTACACATGGTCTGGGTGAAGAAGCCAGATGTGGAGGTCCTGGGCTGGCGTGGTTACACACGGTCTGAGGTGAAGAAGCCAGATGTGGAGGTCCTGGGCTGGCGTGGTTACACACGGTCTACGGTTGTGAGGCCGGTTGGACGTACAGCCAAATTCCCTAAAACGATGTTGGATGTGGCTTTAGTGGACATTCCTGAAGGATGCATGGCAATTTCACGCTCCCTCAACACTTGAGACATCTTTGGGCATTGTGTTGTGTGACGAAGACTGTACATTTTAGAGTTGCCTTTTATTGACCCCAGCAGCCGTGTAACGATCATACTGTAAGCTTAATAATAATAATAATAAGCTTCTTGAAATGCCACACCTGTCAGGTGGGTGGATTATCTTGGCAAAGGAGAAATGCTCACCAACAGGAATGAAAAACAAATGTGTCCACAACATTTGAGAAAAATAAGATTTTTGGCAATATGGAAGATTTCTCATGTATTTTAGGTCAGTCTGGTACAGTGACTCATTATGACTGTGTAGTAAATGTGGAATGCAGACATCTTCCCAGACCGTCCCTCCCTCCCAGCCTGTCCCCTAGCAGCCTCACCAAACAGCCTGCCTGTCCCCTAGCAGCCTCACCACACAGCCTGCCTGTCCCCCAGCCACCTCACCACACAGCATGCCTGTCTCCTAGCAGCCTCACCATACAGCCTGCCTGTCCCCTAGCAGTCTCACCACACAGCCTGCCTGTCCCCTAGCAGCCTCACCATACAGCCTGCCTGTCCCCTAGCAGCCTCACCATACAGCCTGCCTGTCCCCAAGCAGCCTCACCATACAGCCTGCATGTCCCCCAGCAGCCTCACCACACAGCCTGCCTGTCCCCTAGCAGCCTCACCACACAGCCTGCCTGTCCCCTAGCAGCATCACCATACAGCCGGCCTGTCCCCTAGCAGCCTCACCACACAGCCTGCCTGTCCCCCAGCCACCTCACCACACAGCATGCCTGTCTCCTAGCAGCCTCACCATACAGCCTGCCTGTCCCCTAGCAGTCTCACCACACAGCCTGCCTGTCCCCTAGCAGCCTCACCATACAGCCTGCCTGTCCCCTAGCAGCCTCACCATACAGCCTGCCTGTCCCCAAGCAGCCTCACCATACAGCCTGCCTGTCCCCAAGCAGCCTCACCATACAGCCTGCCTGTCCCCAAGCAGCCTCACCATACAGCCTGCCTGTCCCCTAGCAGCCTCACCACACAGCCTGCCTGTCCCCCAGCCACCTCACCACACAGCATGCCTGTCCCCTAGCAGCCTCACCATACAGCCTGCCTTTCCCCTAGCAGCCTCACCACACAGCCTGCCTGTCCCCTAGCAGCCTCACCACACAGCCTGCCTGTCCCCCAGCCACCTCACCACACAGCATGCCTGTCTCCTAGCAGCCTCACCATACAGCCTGCCTGTCCCCTAGCAGCCTCACCATACAGCCTGCCTGTCCCCTAGCAGTCTCACCACACAGCCTGCCTGTCCCCCAGCCACCTCACCACACAGCATGCCTGTCTCCTAGCAGCCTCACCATACAGCCTGCCTGTCCCCTAGCAGTCTCACCACACAGCCTGCCTGTCCCCTAGCAGTCTCACCACACAGCCTGCCTGTCCCCAAGCAGCCTCACCATACAGCCTGCCTGTCCCCCAGCAGCCTCACCACACAGCCTGCCTGTCCCCTAGCAGCCTCACCATACAGCCTGCCTGTCCCCTAGCAGCCTCACCATACAGCCTGCCTGTCCCCTAGAAATCCCTCCATACAACCTGCCTGTCTCCTAGCAGTCTCACCATACAACCTGCCTGTCCCCTAGAAATCCCTCCATACAACCTGCCTGTCTCCTAGCAGTCTCACCATACAACCTGCCTGTCCCCTAGAAATCCCTCCATACAACCTGCCTGTCTCCTAGCAGTCTCACCATACAACCTGCCTGTCCCCTAGAAATCCCTCCATACAACCTGCCTGTCTCCTAGCAGTCTCACCATACAGCCAGCCTGTCTCCTAGAAATCCCTCCACACAGCCTGCTTGTCTCCTAGCAGTCTCACCATACAACCTGCCTGTCCCCTAGAAATCCCTCCATACAACCTGCCTGTCTCCTAGCAGTCTCACCATACAACCTGCCTGTCCCCTAGAAATCCCTCCATACAACCTGCCTGTCTCCTAGCAGTCTCACCATACAACCTGCCTGTCCCCTAGAAATCCCTCCATACAACCTGCCTGTCTCCTAGCAGTCTCACCATACAACCTGCCTGTCCCCTAAAATCCCTCCATACAACCTGCCTGTCTCCTAGCAGTCTCACCATACAACCTGCCTGTCCCCTAGAAATCCCTCCATACAACCTGCCTGTCTCCTAGCAGTCTCACCATACAACCTGCCTGTCCCCTAGAAATCCCTCCATACAACCTGCCTGTCTCCTAGCAGTCTCACCATACAACCTGCCTGTCCCCTAGAAATCCTTCCATACAACCTGCCTGTCCCCTAGAAATCCCTCCATACAACCTGCCGGTCTCCTAGCAGCCTCACCATACAACCTGCCTGTCTCCTAGCAGCCTCACCATACAACCTGCCTGTCTCCTAGCAGCCTCACCATACAACCAGCCTGTCTCCTAGAAATCCCTCCATACAACCTGCCTGTCTCCTAGCAGCCTCACCATACAGCCAGCCTGTCCCCTAGAAATCCCTCCATACAACCTGCCTGTCCCCTAGAAATCCCTCCATACAACCTGCCTGTCTCCTAGCAGTCTCACCACACAGCCTGCCTGTCCCCCAGCCACCTCACCACACAGCATGCCTGTCTCCTAGCAGCCTCACCATACAGCCTGCCTGTCCCCTAGCAGTCTCACCACACAGCCTGCCTGTCCCCTAGCAGTCTCACCACACAGCCTGCCTGTCCCCAAGCAGCCTCACCATACAGCCTGCCTGTCCCCTAGCAGTCTCACCACACAGCCTGCCTGTCCCCTAGCAGTCTCACCACACAGCCTGCCTGTCCCCTAGCAGCCTCACCATACAGCCTGCCTGTCCCCTAGCAGCCTCACCATACAGCCTGCCTGTCCCCTAGAAATCCCTCCATACAACCTGCCTGTCTCCTAGCAGTCTCACCATACAACCTGCCTGTCCCCTAGAAATCCCTCCATACAACCTGCCTGTCTCCTAGCAGTCTCACCATACAGCCAGCCTGTCTCCTAGAAATCCCTCCACACAGCCTGCTTGTCTCCTAGCAGTCTCACCATACAACCTGCCTGTCCCCTAGAAATCCCTCCATACAACCTGCCTGTCTCCTAGCAGTCTCACCATACAACCTGCCTGTCCCCTAGAAATCCCTCCATACAACCTGCCTGTCTCCTAGCAGTCTCACCATACAACCTGCCTGTCCCCTAGAAATCCCTCCATACAACCTGCCTGTCTCCTAGCAGTCTCACCATACAACCTGCCTGTCCCCTAGAAATCCCTCCATACAACCTGCCTGTCTCCTAGCAGTCTCACCATACAACCTGCCTGTCCCCTAGAAATCCCTCCATACAACCTGCCTGTCTCCTAGCAGTCTCACCATACAACCTGCCTGTCCCCTAGAAATCCCTCCATACAACCTGCCTGTCTCCTAGCAGTCTCACCATACAACCTGCCTGTCCCCTAGAAATCCTTCCATACAACCTGCCTGTCCCCTAGAAATCCCTCCATACAACCTGCCGGTCTCCTAGCAGCCTCACCATACAACCTGCCTGTCTCCTAGCAGCCTCACCATACAACCTGCCTGTCTCCTAGCAGCCTCACCATACAACCAGCCTGTCTCCTAGAAATCCCTCCATACAACCTGCCTGTCTCCTAGCAGCCTCACCATACAGCCAGCCTGTCCCCTAGAAATCCCTCCATACAACCTGCCTGTCCCCTAGAAATCCCTCCATACAACCTGCCTGTCTCCTAGCAGCCTCACCATACAACCTGCCTGTCTCCTAGCAGCCTCACCATACAACCAGCCTGTCTCCTAGAAATCCCTCCATACAACCTGCCTGTCCCCTAGAAATCCCTCCATACAACCTGCCTGTCTCCTAGCAGCCTCACCATACAACCTGCCTGTCTCCTAGCAGCCTCACCATACAACCTGCCTGTCTCCTAGCAGCCTCACCATACAACCAGCCTGTCTCCTAGAAATCCCTCCATACAACCTGCCTGTCTCCTAGCAGCCTCACCATACAACCTGCCTGTCCCCTAGAAATCCCTCCATACAACCTGCCTGTCCCCTAGAAATCCCTCCATACAACCTGCCTGTCTCCTAGCAGCCTCACCATACAGCCAGCCTGTCCCCTAGAAATCCCTCCATACAACCTGCCTGTCTCCTAGCAGTCTCACCATACAGCCAGCCTGTCCCCTAGAAATCCCTCCATACAACCTGCCTGTCCCCTAGAAATCCCTCCATACAACCTGCCTGTCCCCTAGAAATCCCTCCATACAACCTGCCTGTCCCCTAGAAATCCCTCCATACAACCTGCCTGTCCCCTAGAAATCCCTCCATACAGCCAGCCTGTCCCCTAGCAGTCTCACCATACAACCTGCCTGTCTCCTAGCAGCCTCACCATACAACCTGCCTGTCTCCTAGCAGCCTCACCATACAACCTGCCTGTAACCTAGCAGCCTCACCATACAACCTGCCTGTAACCTAGCAGCCTCACCATACAACCTGCCTGTAACCTAGCAGTCTCACCATACAACCTGCCTGTCTCCTAGCAGCCTCACCATACAACCAGCCTGTCTCCTAGAAATCCCTCCATACAACCTGCCTGTCCCCTAGAAATCCCTCCATACAACCTGCCTGTCCCCTAGAAATCCCTCCATACAACCTGCCTGTCTCCTAGCAGCCTCACCATACAACCTGCCTGTCCCCCACGGGATCCAATTACCAGACAAAGATCTGCTCACAGCGTGTGGTTCCCTATAATGGCGGACTGAAGAGGGGTCCCCCATCTCTCTCGCTTTCTTTTTCCCAGTGAGTCTGGGTTGATATGATGCCATAAACCCCTTATAGTACCCTGCTGTCCAGCCCAGCAATACACATAGTACCCCTACTTCTAGACATGATTTGTTCTATCAGCATGGTACTGTATGTCTATTCCGTACACCCACCAACTCCTTTCAGATCTACAATAATTGTAGAAGAGTTGGCAAGGAATAAGCTAGGAGATGGCTAGGAGTTGGCTAGGAATTGGCATAATCTGTGCAATGACTTCTGACATGGAATCTTTGAGTTGACGCAGAGAGGTTTTCTTGTATTTTCTTGTGCCATATCTTCCTAAGCGTCAGTGAGCACGTGCAGAGTGTGTGAGGCGACACGTTCGTGTAGGTTACTATTTTTTAAGGCACCAGGAATTGGTGTCACCACCCACTCACCCTTCTTCCTGTCCCGCGAGGGGAATCTGTGACAGCTTGGCAAGGTTCTTGGCATATTCCTCTTCAATCTTTATCCTGAAAGAGGGAAGGAGAAAAGGTTATTTACCATCGAATTTCAACACTTAGCGAGTCATTTTTCCTGTTTTGCACAAAATAACCCAGCACATCTGGGTTAAAAAAAAAATAAAAGGAAATTGAAACATGAAATTGCTCAAGATAAAAAATTTTAAAAAAAAAGAGTTGTGAAACATTGTTCTGACCAGGATTGTCGACAGATCGACTCAGATAATAAAAGGGGATTTTGTAGTTTACCTTTCTCGTATAAACTCAGCCATCTCTTTCTGTATTTGCTTCCCCTTCAGCTGTTTCTGCAGTAAGACCTCAAACCCTGAGATACAGCTTGTCCCCTGAGGGTCCTTCTTATCCGTCTACACAACAACAATAATAACACAGAAATATGCACTACAACAATATTTAGTGTAACATACATTTAAAAAAAACAAATAATATGACCAGATAACATTCAGTGTTGTGATGTGATGTGATACTGCATTCTATGTACTTAATGCTATGCATTCAATCATATAGTTATTGTTTGTTTTGTACTGTGGGGAAATACCAGACCATCATTACTGCAGCACCATACTCCATTCTACAGCACCACAGCCAATGATATAGAAAGTCAACATTTCACACAGTAGGGTGCATGAAATACTTTTCAACCTGTTTTAAATCTGATCCTCTGTGTCTCACTGGAAACTGTAAGTCTCGGTGTACGGTGTCCACTGTTTTACGAACGCCTCCCGGTGTTGTCACCTCAGAGAGAGTGTAACGTTAGCCCGGTCTGACAGTAACGTTAGCCCAGTGTTAAAACCTGAGCACACACCTGGTGGTGATTAAGTTTCAGCCATGGGAGAAATGAAAACAGAACCAAACAGATGTTTGGAGCAAGGTCTCTCTCACTACACCATGTGTTATTCTACTACAGCTCTACAGCGTTAGTGTCGTGTAGAGAAGTATAGAGTAGAGTAGTGTAGAGTAGTGTAGTGTAGAGTAGTGGAGTGTAGAGTAGAGTAGTGTAGTTTAGAGTAGTGTAGTGTAGTTTAGAGTAGTGTAGATTGGAGTAAGGAAGAGTGGGGTAATGTAGTGTAGAGTAGACAAGTGTAGTGTAGAGTAAAGTAGTCTAGAGCAGTGTAGTGTAGAGTAGTGTAAATTAGTGTAGAGTAGTGTAGTGTAGAGTAGAGTAAAGTAGAGTAGTGTAGTGTAGTATAGAGTAGAGTAGAGTAGGGTAGTGGTGTAGAGAAGAGTAGAGTAGTGTAGTGTAGATTTGTGTAGAGTAGAGTAGTGTAATGTAATGTAGAGTTGTGTAGAGTAGTGTAGAGTAAAGTAGTATAGAAGTGTAGAGTAATATAGAGTATAGTAGTGTAGAGTAGTGTAGAGTTTAGTAGTGTAGAGTAGTGTAGAGTAAAGTAGTGTAGAGTAGTGTAGAGTATAGTAGTGTAGAGTAGTGTAGAGTAAAGTAGTGTAGAGTAGTGTATAGTAGTGTAGAGTAGTGTAGTTTAGAGTAGTGTAGAGTCGTGTAGAGTAGAGTAGTGTAAAGTAGTGTATAGTAGTGTAGAGTAGTGTAGAGTAGTGTAGAGTAGTTTATAGTAGTATAGAGTAGTGTAGAGTAAAGTAGTGTAGAGTAGTGTAGAGTAGTGTAGAGTAGTGTAGAGTAAAGTAGTGTAGAGTAGTGTAGAGTAAAGTAGTGTAGAGTAGTGTATAGTAGTGTAGAGTAAAGTAGTGTAGAGTAGTGTAGAGTAGTGTATAGTAGTGTAGAGTAGTGTAGAGTAAAGTAGTGTAGAGTAGTGTATAGTAGTGTAGAGTAGTGTATAGTAGTGTAGTGTAGAGTAGTGTAGAGTAAAGTAGTGTAGAGTAGTGTAGAGTAAAGTAGTGTAGAGTAGAGTATAGTAGTGTAGAGTAGTGTAGAGTAGTGTAGAGTAAAGTAGTGTAGAGTAGAGTAAAGTAGTGTTTAGTAGTGTAGAGTAGTGTAGAGTAGAGTAGTGTAGAGTAGCGTAGAGTAGCGTAGAGTAGAGTAGTGTAGAGTAGTGTAGAGTAGAGTAGTGTAGTGTAGAGTCGTGTAGAGAAGTTTAGTGTAAAGTAGTGTATAGTAGAGTAGTGTAGGGTAGTGTAGGGTAGTTTATTGTAGAGTAGAGTAGTGTAGTGTAAAGTAGTGTAGAGAAGTGTAGTGTAGAGTAGCGTATAGTAGTGTAGGGTAGTGTCGAGTAGAGTGGTGTAGTGTATTGTAGAGTAGTGTAGAGTAGAGTAAAGTAGTGTAGTGTATTGTAGAGTAAAGTAGTGTAGTGTATTGTAGAGTAGTGTAGAGTAGTGTAGAGTAGAGTAGAGTAGTGTAGAGTAGAGTAGTGTAGAGTAGTGTAGTGTAGAGTAGTGTAGTGTAGAGTAGAGTAGTGTAGAGTAGTGTAGAGAAGTGTAGTGTAGAGTATAGTAGTGTAGATCAGTGTAGAGTAGTGTAGTGTAGATCAGTGTAGAGTAGGGTAGAGTAGTGTAGTGTAGAGTATAGTAGTGTAGAGTAGTGTAGTGTAGAGTAGTGTAGAGAAGTGTAGTGTAGAGTAAAGTAGTGTAGAGAAGTGTAGTGTAGAGTAGTGTAGAGTAGTGTAGAGTAAAGTAGTGTAGAGAGGTGTAGTGTAGAGTAGTGTAGTGTAGAGTAGTGTAGAGTATAGTAGTGTAGAGTAGTGTATAGTAGTGTAGAGTAGTGTAGAGTAGAGTAGTGTAGAGTCGTGTAGAGTAGTGTAAAGTAGTGTATAGTAGTGTAGAGTAGTGTAGAGTAGTGTAGAGTAGTTTATAGTAGTATATAGTAGTGTAGAGTAAAGTAGTGTAGAGTAGTGTAGAGTAGTGTAGAGTAGTGTAGAGTAAAGTAGTGTAGAGTAGTGTAGAGTAAAGTAGTGTAGAGTAGTGTAGAGTAGTGTAGAGTAAAGTAGTGTAGAGTAGTGTAGAGTAGTGTATAGTAGTGTAGAGTAGTGTAGAGTAAAGTAGTGTAGAGTAGTGTATAGTAGTGTAGAGTAGTGTATAGTAGTGTAGTGTAGAGTAGTGTAGAGTAAAGTAGTGTAGAGTAGTGTAGAGTAAAGTAGTGTAGAGTAGTGTAGAGTAGAGTATAGTAGTGTAGAGTAGTGTAGAGTAGTGTAGAGTAAAGTAGTGTAGAGTAGTGTAGAGTAAAGTAGTGTTTACTAGTGTAGAGTAGTGTAGAGTAGAGTAGTGTAGAGTAGTGTAGAGTAGTGTAGAGTAAAGTAGTGTAGAGCAGTGTAGTGTAGAGTCGTGTAGAGAAGTTTAGTGTAAAGTAGTGTATAGTAGAGTAGTGTAGGGTAGTGTAGGGTAGTGTATTGTAGAGTAGAGTAAAGTAGTGTAGTGTATAGTAGTGTAAAGTAGTGTAGAGAAGTGTAGTGTAGAGTAGTGTATAGTAGTGTAGGGTAGTGTCGAGTAGAGTGGTGTAGTGTATTGTAGAGTAGTGTAGAGTAGAGTAAAGTAGTGTAGTGTATTGTAGAGTAGAGTAAAGTAGTGTAGTGTATTGTAGAGTAGTGTAGAGTAGTGTAGAGTAGAGTAATGTAGAGTAGTGTAGTGTAGTGTAGAGTAGTGTAGAGTAGTGTAGTGTAGAGTAGTGTAGTGTAGAGTAGTGTAGTGTAGAGTAGTGTAGAGTAGTGTAGAGAAGTGTAGTGTAGAGTATAGTAGTGTAGATCAGTGTAGAGTAGTGTAGTGTAGATCAGTGTAGAGTAGGGTAGAGTAGTGTAGTGTAGAGTATAGTAGTGTAGAGTAGTGTAGTGTAGAGTAGTGTAGAGAAGTGTAGTGTAGAGTAAAGTAGTGTAGAGAAGTGTAGTGTAGAGTAGTGTAGTGTAGAGTAGTGTAGAGTAAAGTAGTGTAGAGAGGTGTAGTGTAGAGTAGTGTAGTGTAGATCAGTGTAGAGTAGTGTAGTGTCGATCAGTGTAGTGTAGAGCAGTGTAGAGTAGTGTAGAGTAGTGTAGTGTAGAGTGCAGTAGAGTAGAGTAGTGTAGAGTAGTGTAGAGTGCAGTAGAGTAGAGTAGAGTAGTGTAGTGTAGAGTGCAGTAGAGTAGAGTAGAGTATAGTGCAGAAGAGTAGAGTAGTGTAGTGCAGTGTAGAGTGCAGTAGAGTTGAGTAGTGTAGTGTAGAGTGCAGTAGAGTAGAGTAGTGTGTAGTGTAGAGTGCAGTAGAGTAGAGTAGTGTAGTGTAGTGTAGAGTGCAGTAGAGTAGTGTAGTGTAGTGTAGAGTGCAGTAGAGTAGTGTAGTGTAGAGTGCAGTAGAGTAGAGTAGTGTAGTGTAGAGTGCAGTAGAGTAGAGTAGAGTAGTGTAGTGTAGAGTGCAGTAGAGTAGAGTAGAGTAGAGTAGTGTAGAGTGCAGTAGAGTAGAGTAGTGTAGTGTAGTGTAGAGTGCAGTAGAGTAGAGTAGAGTAGTGTAGTGTAGAGTGCAGTAGAGTAGAGTAGAGTAGTGTGTAGTGTAATATGACTCTGTGGTATGACCAGTCTTCATATCTTACCCAGAAGTAATCACAGTAGCTCCACTCATCTGGCTTCAACAGCTGCTGTTCAGGTGTACTCATAGGGAGGGGGAACGTTACACAGTTAATCTGAGAGAGAGAGAGAGAGAGAGATATTAGGATACACTTTTCAATGGTTTGAATTCTGCCAGAAGCACGTAGGTTATGGCAGTGACAGTTTGATCTTCCCAACACCTCGGTTTATTAAACTTAAATATAGGACCAGAAAAATAGGTAAAGTGAGACCTAAATGCCACCAGGGAGAGCTTAAATGAGGCAGAGGAAAGATTGGCCCGGTGCGAGGAGAGAGATCCGGGTGTATGAGATAGTTCAACAACTGGGAAGAAAATGTAAAAGGTATATCCATCATAACTGACAATCTGGAAAATAAATCAAGACAAAATAACATTTCAATACACAAAGTGAAAGAGGGGGCAGAAAAAAACGACATGGGTAAATTTGTGTAAGAACTGTTAGCGGATAAAGTTGGACGACAAACATGTTCAACGTGCGCACCACCCACACAAGGTCAATATCTGTCGTTCTGCCCTTGAGCAAGGCAGTTAACCCACTGTTCCCCGGGCGCCGATGATGTGAATGTCGATTAAGGCAGACCCACGCACCAACCCTGCCAGGCAGGCACAGATTCGTGAGGGTGCAGTGACTCTTTAGCTGGTCTCTAACCGCATTTATCTTCCTATCTTGGTTACATGTGCCTATTTGTCCAGCATCAAACATGTGAGGGTGTATCTTTAATGTGGGAGCACTCAGGTGCCTGTCTAGGGTGGGTAGGGTTAGGCACCGTTCCATCATGATAGGGCCAAGTGATATAACGTTTCAACACTTTCGTTTTGTACAAATACATTTCCATCTCTGCGAAAGAGAGACTCTCTCTATGGCATGTCCTCGCAGACACATTCACACACACTTTCCTTCGATACTCACTTTCACCTCCTCAGACTCATTCAAACACATGGACATCTCCATCTTTATCATTTCTATAGCGTTCTTATGTGGAGATGGGAGAACCTTCCAGAAGAACAACCATCTCTGCAGCACTCCACCAATCAGGCCTTTATGGTAGAGTGGCCAGACGGAATACACTCCTAAGTAAAAGGCACATGACAGCCCGGGCTGGAGTTTGCCAAAAGGCACCAAAAGGATCATGAAAACAAGATCCTCTGGTCTAATGAAACCAATTTTGAACTTTGGCCTGAATGGCAAGTGTCAAGTTTGGAGGAAACCTGACACCATCCCTATGGTGAAGCATGGTGGTGGCAGCATTATGCTGTGGGGATATTGTTCAGGTGCAAGAACTGGGAGACTAGTCAGGATTGAGGGAAAGATGAACAGAGAGATGAAAACCTGCTCCAGAGCACTCAGGACCTCAGACTGGGGCGAAGGTTCAACTTGCAACAGGACAATGAACCTCAGCACACAGCCAAGACAAACGCAGGAGTGGCTTCGGGACAAGTCTCTGAATGTCCTTGAGTGGCCCAGCCAGAGCCCGGACTTGAACCCGATCAAACAACTCTGGGGAGACTTGTGCAGCGACGCTACACATCCAACCTGACAGAGCTTGAGAGAATCTGCAAGAGAAGAATGGGAGAAACTCCCAAATACAGGTGTGCCAAGCTTGTAGCGTCATACCCAGGAAGACTCGAGGCTGTAATCAATGCCAAAGGTTCTTCAACAAAGTACTGAAGTCTGAATACTTATGTAAATGTGATATTTAAGTTGTCTTATTATTTTAAAAACCTGTTTTTTCTTTATTGGGGTATTGTGTTTAGATTGATGAAGGGGGGAAAAAACAATTTAATCAATTGTGAATAAGGCTGTAACATAACCAAATGTGGAAAAAGTCAACGGGTCAGGAATACTAACCAGGTAAATGCCAAGAATGTGCTGCGGAACCAGAATTATTCAAGAAGAAACAAAATATGAGAATATTATCGCGGTAACGAACTGGGAAGACGGGCTGCACATAGCAATAACCCAAGAGCACTGGGAACTAACTGGGAAGACGAGCTGCACATAGCAATAACCCAAGAGCACTGGGAACTAACTGGGAAGACGAGCTGCACATAGCAATAACCCAAGAGCACTGGGAACTAACTGGGAAGATGAGCTGCACATAGCAAAAACCCAAGAGCACTGGGAACTAACTGGGAAGATGAGCTGCACATAGCAAAAACCCAAGAGCACTGGGAGGATACATCTAGAAACATGTCCAAGACAACCAACTCTCTACTCTGGAGGGAAACTTCAGGTAAATTCAGGCATGATTGTTCATAACTCCTATAATACAACCAAAGTAGAGTGGTGACTTCACACCAAGTTGCTGGGTAACAGTGGGGAGAACGGGGCTAACCACACCCACATACTATAGTCCTGCCCAGTCCTAAATAATTTCTGGACTGAGACATACAAAAGTATTGGATGATATGCTTGAATGCTCACTTTCTCTAAATCCAGAACACATACTCCTAGGGAGAACTGTACTGAGAAGGTCAGTACAGGTGCCTCAAAGCTGGGGCCAAGAGACTGAAAAACAGCTTCTATCTCAAGGCCATCAGACTGTTAAATAGGCCTCATTAGCACATTAGAGTCTGCTGCCTAAATACATAGATTTGAAATCACTGGCCACTTTAATAAATGTAATACTAGTCACCTTAATAATGTTTACATATTTTGCATTACTCATCTCATATGTATCTAGTATATTCTGTTTTATCCTATTCTACTGTATAGTAGCCTCTGCCACTCTTTCTTTGCTCATCCATATATATACACATATATTCTTAATTCCATTCCTGTGCTTAGATTTGTGTGTATTGTGTGTATTGTGAAATTGTTAGATATTACTTGTTAGATATTACTGCACTGTCGGAGCTAGAAGCACAAGCATTTCGCTACACCCACAATAACATCTGCTGAACACGTGTATGTAACCAATAACATCTGCTGAACACGTGTATGTGACCAATAACATCTGCTAACCACGTGTATGAGACCAATAACATCTGCTAACCACGTGTATGAGACCAATAACATCTGCTAACCATGTGTATGAGACCAATAACATCTGCTAAACATGTGTATGAGACCAATAACATCTGCTAACCACGTGTATGTGACCAATAACATCTGCTAACCATGTGTATGTGACCAATAACATCTGCTAAACACGTGTATGTGACCAATACCATCTGCTAACCACGTGTATGTGACCAATAACATCTGCTGAACACGTGTATGTGACCAATGACATCTGCTAACCATGTGTATGTGACCAATAACATCTGCTAACCATGTGTATGTGACCAATAACATATGCTAACCATGTGACCAATAACATCTGCTAACCATGTGTATGTGACCAATAACATCTGCTAACCATGTGATGTGACCAATAACATATGCTAACCATGTGACCAATAACATCTGTGACCAATAACATCTGCTAACCATGTGACCAATAACATCTGCTAAACACGTGTATGTGACCAATAACATCTGCTAACCATGTGACCAATAACATCTGCTATATATGTGTATGTGACCAATAACATCTGCTAAACACGTGTATGTGACCAATAACATCTGCTAACCATGTGACCAATAACATCTGCTAACCACGTGTATGAGACCAATAACATCTGCTGAACACGTGTATGAGACCAATAACATCTGCTGAACACGTGTATGAGACCAATAACATCTGCTAACCATGTGACCAATAACATCTGCTAAACACGTGTATGTGACCAATAACATCTGCTAACCATGTGTATGTGACCAATACCATCTGCTGAACACGTGTATGTGACCAATAACATCTGCTAACCATGTGTATGTGACCAATACCATCTGCTGAACACGTGTATGTGACCAATAACATCTGCTAACCATGTGTATGTGACCAATAACATCTGCTGAACACGTGTATGTGACCAATAACATCTGCTAACCATGTGTATGTGACCAATACCATCTGCTGAACACGTGTATGTGACCAATAACATCTGCTAAACACGTGTATGTGACCAATAACATCTGCTAACCATGTGTATGTGACCAATAACATCTGCTGAACACGTGTATGTGACCAATAACATCTGCTAACCATGTGTATGTGACCAATAACATCTGCTAAACACGTGTATGTGACCAATACCATCTGCTAACCATGTGTATGTGACCAATACCATCTGCTAACCATGTGTATGTGACCAATAACATCTGCTAAACACGTGTATGTGACCAATACCATCTGCTAACCATGTGTATGTGACCAATACCATCTGCTAACCATGTGTATGTGACCAATAACATCTGCTGAACACGTGTATGTGACCAATAACATCTGCTAACCATGTGTATGTGACCAATACCATCTGCTGAACATGTGCATGTGACCAATACATTTTGGTTTGATTTTGACACGTGTCCAGAAAGGACACCTTGCTTTTAGCTTTTTTTACATATATATCTTTTTGTAATTAATATTATTATTTTATTATCATTATTTATTAGGGCCAACAATGACTTGTACCATAGTACCAATTATATTGTTTTATGAAATGCTGATTGTTGACTGTTTAGGTTAATTGTTTTAGGGTGGCGGTAAATGTATATATATATATATATATATATATTCTGTAGTTATTCTGTAAAATACAATGTAAGACATAACAAATGTTTTCTTAAATACTCTTTATTTAAGAAAACATTTGTTTGTCTTACATTGTATTTTATTTCAAAGAATTAGTCGGTATGTAAGGGCCTGAGGAGTTAGGTATGTAAGGACCTGAGGAGTTAGGTATGTAAGGGCCCGAGGAGTTAGGTATGTAAGGGCCTGAGGAGTTAGGTATGTAAGGGCCTGAGGAGTTAGGTATGTAAGGGCCTGAGGAGTTAGGTATGTAAGGGCCTGAGGAGTTAGGTATGCAAGGGCCTGAGGAGTTAGGTATGCAAGGGCCTGAGTTAGGTATGCAAGGGCCTGAGGAGTTAGGTATGTAAGGGCCTGAGGAGTTAGGTATGTAAGGGCCTGAGGAGTGAGGTATGTAAGGGCCTGAGGAGTGAGGTATGTAAGGGCCTGAGGAGTTAGGTATGCAAGGGCCTGAGGAGTTAGGTATGTAAGGGCCTGAGGAGTGAGGTATGTAAGGGCCTGAGGAGTGAGGTATGTAAGGGCCTGAGGAGTTAGGTATGTAAGGGCCTGAGGAGTGAGGTATGCAAGATGCGGAGCTGCACGCACACACACACACACACACACACACACACACACACACACACACACACACACACACACACACACACACACACACACAGTGTGCAAACATTGACTGTCCACCTCTGCTGAACTATTCAAGGTGCTCTGTTGCTCTGGCAACACTTCTTCTCTTCAGTTCCAATAATAAAAGACTATGTAACATCCTGACAACACAAGGATCCTTGAATCTGTCAACTCTTTTCTATTTCCAGACTTTATGATTAATGCCACTCAAAACACAGTAACAACAACTGTCAAACCCCAGCATTTATCCTTCATCAATCCTGACTGTCTGTTGTCCATTCTCTCTCCCCAGTAGATGTTCAATACATTGGCTGAGCGACTATCACCCTGCTCGGCCCATCTCTATCTATTCTCTATCTGCTGCACAGGGCCTGAGGGTTGGGTATCTCTCTCTCCTCTCCCTCACTGTGTGGCTGTCAGTTGTAACTGTTAGCACCCAGGCTGAGAAAGGGCTGACAATAGGACTGTTATTATTTCCCGAATTCATTCTCATTACCTCCAGCAGCAAAACAATTCTGGCCGAGGGGGGTGGACCTACTGCTGAGCCTACCTCCTCACAGGGCAGTTTACTGCTGTTAAATTGCAAGTGGACAGGGTATGATAATGAAGATAAAGATGGCAATCTCTTTTCCACTCTTCCTGCCTCCAGATTAAATACAAACATCTGGCTTCCATCACTTTCTAATGAGCCTTTAAGTGACCTTAGCTGACCTTCACCAATGACCCCCTTAACACCTTACATTGGTAATTAGCTGAGGGTTAACTAAGGATTGAATCAGTCGACTTTACTGGTCTGGGTTAGGGTCTGGGTTTAGGTTAGGGTCTGGGTTAGGGTCTGTGTTCGGGAAAGGGTCTGTGTTAGGGTCTGGGTTAGGGTCTGTGTTTGGGTTAGGGTCTGGGCTAGGGTCTGTGTTTGGGTTAGGGTCTGGGTTAGGGTCTGGGCTAGGGTCTGTGTTTGGGTTAGGGTCTGGGTTAGGGTCTGGGCTAGGGTCTGTGTTTGGGTTAGGGTCTGGGCTAGGGTCTGTGTTTGGGTTAGGGTCTGGGTTAGGGTCTGGGCTAGGGTCTGTGTTTGGGTTAGGGTCTGGGGAAGTTAGGAATGGTACTTACTGTGATGGTAGTCTCTTTGCTCTGCCACCTGGAGGGTGATATAGGACATGGACTCTGATGAGAGAGACAGGAGGCTGCGTCAAAACCTTCCTCCGAGTCTGACATGGTCTCTGACTGACACACACACAATGGAGCTGTTCTACTAGAGCTGTTCTACTAGAGCTGTTCTACTAGAGCTGTTCTACTTGAGCTGTTCTACTGGAGCTGTTCTACTGGAGCTGTTCTACTGGAGCTGTTCTACTAGAGCTGTTCTACTTGAGCTGTTCTACTGGAGCTGTTCTACTGGAGCTGTTCTACTGGAGCTGTTCTATTGGAGCTGTTCTACTGGTAACTCTTCTACTAGAGCTGTTCTACTGGAGCTGTTCTACTGGAGCTGTTCTACTGGTAACTGTTCTACTGGAGCTGTTCTACCGGAGCTGTTCTACTAGAGGTGTTCTACTGGAGAAGTTCTACGAGAGCTGTTCTACTGGCAACTGATCAACTTGAGCTGTTCTACTGGAGCTGTTTGACTGGTAACTGTTCTACTAGAGCTGTTCTACTGGTAACTGTTCTACTCAAGCTATTCTACTGGAGCTGTTCTACTGGAGCTGTTCTACTAGAGCTGTTCTACTAGAGCTGTTCTACTAGAGCTGTTCTACTGGAGCTGTTCTACTGGAGCTGTTCTACTGGTAACTCTTCTACTAGAGCTGTTCTACTGGAGCTGTTCTACTGGAGCTGTTCTACTGGTAACTGTTCTACTGGAGCTGTTCTACTGGAGCTGTTCTACTGGAGCTGTTCTACTAGAGCTGTTCTACAAGAGCTGTTCTTCTAGAGCTGTTCTACTGGTAACTGTTCTACTAGAGCTGTTCTACTGGAGCTGTTCTACTGGTAACTGTTCTACTGGAGCTGTTCTACTGGAGCTGTTCTACTGGAGCTGTTCTACTGTAGCTGTAATACTGGAGCTGTTCTACTGGAACTCTTCTACTGGAGCTGTTCTACTGGAGCTGTTCTACTGGTAACTATTCTACTGGAGCTGTTCTACTGGAGCTGTTCTACTGGTAACTGTTCTACTGGAGCTGTTCTACTGGAACTCTTCTACTGGACCTGTTCTACTGGAGCTGTTCTACTGGAGCTGTTCTACTGGAGCTGTTCTACTGGAGCTGTTCTACTGGAACTCTTCTACTGGACCTGTTCTACTGGTAACTGTTCTACTGGAGCTGTTCTACTGGTAACTGTTCTACTGGAGTTGTTCTACTGGAGCTGTTCTACTGGAGCTGTTCTACTGGAGCTGTTCTACTGGAGCTGTTCTACTGGAACCCTTCTACTGGACCTGTTCTACTGGAGCTGTTCTACTGGAGCTGTTCTACTGGAGCTGTTCTACTGGACCTGTTCTACTGGTAACTGTTCTACTGGAGCTGTTCTACTGGAGCTGTTCTACTGGTAACTGTTCTACTGGAGCTGTTCTACTGGTAACTGTTCTACTGGAGCTGTTCTACTGGAACTGTTCTACTGGACCTGTTCTACTAGAGCTGTTCTACTGGAGCTGTTCTACTGGAACTATTCTACTGGACCTGTTCTACTGGAGCTGTTCTACTGTTCTACTGGAGCTGTTCTACTGGTAACTGTTCTACTGGAGCTGTTCTACTGGAGCTGTTCTACTGGAGCTGTTCTACTGGAGCTGTTCTACTAGAGCTGTTCTACTGGAGCTGTTCTACTGGAACTATTCTACTGGACCTGTTCTACTGGAGCTGTTCTACTGGAGCTGTTCTACTGGACCTGTTCTACTGGTAACTGTTCTACTGGAGCTGTTCTACTGGTAGCTGTTCTACTGGAGCTGTTCTACTGGAGCTGTTCTACTAGAGCTGTTCTACTGGTAACTGTTCTACTGGAGCTGTTCTACTGGTGCTGTTCTACTGGAGCTGTTCTACTAGAGCTGTTCTACTGGTAACTGTTCTACTGGAGCTGTTCTACTGGAGCTGTTCTACTGGAGCTGTTCTACTGGAACTGTTCTACTGGTAACTGTTCTACTGGAGCTGTTCTACTGGTAACTGTTCTACTGGAGCTGTTCTTCTGGTAACTGTTCTACTGGAGCTGTTCTACTGGTAACTGTTCTACTGGAGCTGTTCTACTGGTAACTGTTCTACTGGAGCTGTTCTACTGGAGCTGTTCTACTGGTAACTGTTCTACTGGAGCTGTTCTACTGGTAACTGTTCTACTGGAGCTGTTCTACTGGTAACTGTTCTACTGGAGCTGTTCTACTGGTAACTGTTCTACTGGAGCTGTTCTACTGGAGCTGTTCTACTGGAGCTGTGTGTGTGTGTGTGTGTGTGTGTGTGTGTGTGTGTGTGTGTGTGTGTGTGTGTGTGTGTGTGTGTGTGTGTGTGTGTGTGTGTGTGTGTGTGTGTTGGGGTCTTAGGGGAAATCTGCTACTCTGTATCTATTAACTGAATGCATTGGCATAGTTTCTGCATAACACTGTCTGATTAAAGGACAAAAGTAAAGCAATTTGTCTGCAAAATTATGCTTACGTTGCCTGTCTTCCGCTGTAGCATGGTGGCTGGTGTAAAGTAATATGAAAATAAGATGAAGAGGAGGACAAGCAGGAGGGGAGGAGAAGAAGGAGGAGGAAGAGGAGCAACAAGAGGAGGAAGAGGAGGAGGAGAAGGAGAGGCAGAGGAGGAAGAGCAGCAGGAGGGAGGAGGAGGAAGAGGAGCAATGAGAGGAGGAAGAGGAGGAGGAGAAGGAGGAGAGGAGGTAGATGAGAAGGAAGAGAGGAAGAGGAGGAGAAGGAGAGGAGGTAGATGAGAAGGAAAGAGGAAGAGGAGGAGAAGGAGGAGGAGGAAGAGGAGAATGAGGAGGAGGGAGCATGTCTTACCTGTGGTTCTAAACTAGGCTTTTGACCAGACTGATATGGGAATGTTCATTCTGATGCAACGGACTACCACTGGAGCGAAACCGTTCACTGTGGAGGAGAGAGAAAAAAAGAAAAGAGAGAGAGAGAGAGAGAGAGAGAGAGAGAGAGAGAAATTGAGAGAGATTCATAGACAGAGTGTGTGAGAGAGAGAGAGAGAGAGAGAGAGAGAGAGAGAGAGAGAGAGAAAGAAAGTGGAGATACAAAGAGAGAGAGTCCTTTACCATTTGTACATTGTAAAAACACGGTATATATATATATATAATATGACATTTGTAATGTCTTTATTGATTTGAAACTTCTGTAAGTGTGATATCTACTGTTAATTTTTATTGTTTATTTCACTTTATATATTATCTACCTTACTTGCTTTGGCAATGTTAACACATGTTACCCATGCCAATAAAGCCCCTTGAATTGAATTGAATTGAGAGAGAGATTGAGAGAGAGAGAGAGAGCGAGAGCGAGAGAGAAAGAAAGTGGAGATAGAAAGGGGGAGAGAGAGAGAGATTGAGAGAGAGAGAGAGAGAGCGAGAGAGAAAGAAAGTGGAGATAGAAAGGGGACAGAGAGAGAGAGAAGAGAGAGAGAGAGAGAGACGAAAGACAGAGAAAGAGAGAAAAAGAGAAAGAGAGAGACAGAGAGAGGGAGAGAGATCAACCACTGCACCACAGCAGAACCTGAGACGAGCTGCATTTCCTGACAAAATGTAAAAAATATAAAACAATTAGAGAGTGGATAATACTCATATTTATGCTTATTTATTTTCCCTTGTGTACCAATAACCATTTGTACATCGTTGCAACACTGTATATATACGTAATATGACATTTGTAATGTCTTTATTGTTTTGAATCTTCTGTATGTATAATGTTTACTGTTAATTTTTATTGTTTATTTCACTTATATATTCACTTATATTATCGACCTCACTTGCTTTGGCAATGTTAACACATGTTTCCCATGCCAATAAAGCCCCTTGAATGGAATTAAATTGAATTGAATTGAATTGAGAGAGAGAGAGAGAGAGAGAGAGAGAGAGAGAGAGAGAGAGAGAGAGAGGAGAGAGGGAGCGTGAGAGAGAGAGAGAGAGAGAGACAGAGAGAGGGAGCGTGAGAGAGAGAGAGGGAGAAATAAAATAATTCCACCAAAATATACGCTTGCTTTATCGAATTCCAAAAAGCATTTGATTCTATTTGGCATACAGGCCTGTTCTTCAAAGTTATTGAAAGTGGTGTAGGGGCAATAAAATAACATAATTCTTTAACCAGGGCAGGGCCTTTGCCAGGGTTGCAATCTGAGCCCTGCATTCTTCAATATTTACATCACTATTCTAAACATCATCAGCCCCTGTTCTGAGGTTAAATACCTACTCTTCGCAGATGACCAGGGCCCTGAAGTAAACCCCAAAAATACTAAAATAATGATTTTCCAGAAAAGATCCAAATCTCAGGAATTAGGACCAAAGTTCTCAATTGGTAGAAAATATATAGAGTACTGCACACACTACAAATACTTAGGTTTAAAAATAAGCTCAACTGGACACCTTAATGAGGCAGTGAATGAACTGAGAGAGAAAGCACACAGAGCATTCTAAGCCAGTAAAAAAGCCAATCCAAATTGAAATACCTATTTCAATTTGGCTAAAATTAATTGAATGTGTCATTGAACCAATTGCACTTGATGGCAGCGAGGTGTGGGGTCCACTTGCAAAACAAGATTTCACCAAAGAGGACAAACACCCCATTGAAACCCTGCATGCAGAGTTCTGTAAAAATATCCTACTTATCCAGAGGAAGACTACAAAAAACGCATGCAAGGCAGAATTAGGTCAATATCCACTAATAATAAAAACCCAAAAAAGAGCAATTCAGTTTTGGAAACATCTAAAATACAGTGATCCTCTCCATATAATTACCAAGCCCTGCAGCGTTAGTACCTGTAGGTAGTGAGGTGTGTTTCAGAGGGGTGTTGGGGGTCCCAGAGAGAGAGAGGGACAGCTTTAGTACCTGTAGGTAGTGAGGTATGTTTCAGAGGGGTGTTGGGGGTCCCAGAGAGAGAGAGAGAGGGACAGCGTTAGTACCTGTAGGTAGTGAGGTGTGTTTCAGAGGGGTGTTGGGGGTCCCAGAGAGAGAGAGAGGGACAGCTTTAGTACCTGTAGGTAGTGAGGTGTGTTTCAGAGGGGTGTTGGAGCAATACGTAATATTC
>NW_027010338.1:0-7500 GCF_036934945.1 Oncorhynchus masou masou
GAATGTGTTCACACTTTTCTGGGTTGTGGATGTGTTCATAATTTTATGGGTTGTGGATGTTCTCAGAATGTTCAGGGTCATGGATGTGCTCAGACTGTTCAGTGTTGTAGATGTGTTCAGACTGTTCAGGGTTGTAGATGTGTTCAGACTGTTCAGGGTTGTGGATGTGTTCAGACTGTTCAGGGTTGTGGATGTGTTCAGAATGTTCAGGGTTGTGGATGTGTTCAGAATGTTCAGGGTTGTCGATGTGTTCAGGGTTGTGGATGTATTCAGAATGTTCAGGGTTGTGGATGTGTTCATAATGTTATGGGTTGTGGATGTGTTCAGATTGTTCAGGGTTGTGGATGTGTTCAGACTGTTCAGGGTTGTGGATGTGTTCAGACTGTTCAGGGTTGTGGATGTGTTCAGATTGTTCAGGGTTGTGGATGTATTCAGAATGTTCAGGGTTGTGGATGTATTCAGACTGTTCAGGGTTGTGGATGTGTTCAGAATGTTCAAGGTTGTGGATGTGTTCAGAATGTTTAGGGTTGTGGATGTGTTCATAATGTTATGGGTTTTGGATGTGTTCAGAATGTTCAGGGTTGTGGATGTGTTCACACTTTTCTGGGTTGTGGATGTGTTCAGAATGTTCAGGGTTGTGGATGTATTCAGAATGTTCAGGGTTGTGGATGTGTTCATAATGTTATGGGTTGTGGATGTGTTCAGATTGTTCAGGGTTGTGGATGTGTTCAGACTGTTCAGGGTTGTGGATGTGTTCAGACTGTTCAGGGTTGTGGATGTGTTCAGATTGTTCAGGGTTGTGGATGTATTCAGAATGTTCAGGGTTGTGGATGTATTCAGACTGTTCAGGGTTGTGGATGTGTTCAGAATGTTCAAGGTTGTGGATGTGTTCAGAATGTTTAGGGTTGTGGATGTGTTCATAATGTTATGGGTTTTGGATGTGTTCAGAATGTTCAGGGTTGTGAATGTGTTCACACTTTTCTGGGTTGTGGATGTGTTCAGAATGTTCAGGGTTGTGGATGTGTTCAGACTGTTCAGGGTTGTAGATGTGTTCAGACTGTTCAGGGTTGTGGATGTGTTCAGGGTTGTGGATATATTCAGAAGGTTCAGGGTTGTGGATGTGTTCAGAATGTTCAGGGTTGTGGATGTGTTCAGACTGTTCAGGGTTGTGGATATATTCAGAAGGTTCAGGGTTGTGAATGTGTTCAGACTATTCAGGGTTGTGGATGTGTTCAGACTGTTCAGGGTTGTGGATGTGTTCAGACTGTTCAGGGTTGTGAACATATTCAGACTGTTCAGGGTTGTGGATGTATTCAGACTGTTCAGGGTTGTGGATGTGTTCAGAATGTTCAAGGTTGTGGATGTGTTCAGAATGTTTAGGGTTGTGGATGTGTTCATAATGTTATGGGTTTTGGATGTGTTCAGAATGTTCAGGGTTGTGGATGTGTTCACACTTTTCTGGGTTGTGGATGTGTTCAGAATGTTCAGGGTTGTGGATGTATTCAGAATGTTCAGGGCTGTGGATGTGTTCATAATGTTATGGGTTGGTGTGATGTGTTCAGATTGTTCTGTGGTTGTGGATGTGTTCAGACTGTTCAGGGTTGTGGATGTGTTCAGACTGTTCAGGGTTGTGGATGTGTTCAGATTGTTCAGGGTTGTGGATGTATTCAGAATGTTCAGGGTTGTGGATGTATTCAGACTGTTCAGGTTGTGGATGTGTTCAGAATGTTCAAGGTTGTGGATGTGTTCAGAATGTTTAGGGTTGTGGATGTGTTCATAATGTTATGGGTTTTGGATGTGTTCAGAATGTTCAGGGTTGTGAATGTGTTCACACTTTCTAGGTTGTGGATGTGTTCAGAATGTTCAGGGTTGTGGATGTGTTCAGACTGTTCAGGGTTGTAGATGTGTTCAGACTGTTCAGGGTTGTGGATGTGTTCAGGGTTGTGGATATATTCAGAAGTTTCAGGGTTGTGGATGTGTTCAGAATGTTCAGGGTTGTGGATGTGTTCAGACTGTTCAGGGTTGTGGATATATTCAGAAGGTTCAGGGTTGTGAATGTGTTCAGACTATTCAGGGTTGTGGATGTGTTCAGACTGTTCAGGGTTGTGGATGTGTTCAGACTGTTCAGGGTTGTGAACATATTCAGACTGTTCAGGGTTGTGGATGTGTTCAGACTGTTCAGGGTTGTGGATGTATTCAGACTGTTCAGGGTTGTGGATGTGTTCAGAATGTTCAGGGTTGTGAATGTGTTCAGACTGTTCAGGGTTGTGGATGTGTTCAGACTGTTCAGGGTTGTGAATGTATTCAGTCTGTTCGGGGTTGTGGATGTGTTCAGACTGTTCAGGGTTGTGGATGTGTTCAGGGTTGTGGATATATTCAGAAGGTTCAGGGTTGTGGATGTGTTCAGAATGTTCAGGGTTGTGTGGATGTGTTCAGACTGTTCAGGGTTGTGTATGTGTTTAGGGTTGTGGATATATTCAGAAGGTTCAGGGTTGTGGATGTGTTCAGACTGTTCAGGGTTGTGGATGTGTTCAGACTGTTCAGGGTTGTGGATGTGTTCAGGGTTGTGGATATATTCAGAAGGTTCAGGGTTGTGAATGTGTTCAGACTGTTCAGGGTTGTGGATGTGTTCAGACTGTTCAGGGTTGTGGATGTGTTCAGACTGTTCAGGGTTGTGAACATATTCAGACTGTTCAGGTGGTGGATGTGTTCAGACTGTTCAGGGTTGTGGATGTATTCAGACTGTTCAGGTTGTGGATGTGTTCAGAATGTTCAGGGTTGTGAATGTGTTCAGACTGTTCAGGGTTGTGGATGTGTTCAGACTGTTCAGGGTTGTGGATGTATTCAGACTGTTCAGGGTTGTGGATGTGTTCAGAATGTTCAGGGTTGTGGATGTGTTCAGACTGTTCAGGGTTGTGGATGTGTTCAGGGTTGTGGATATATTCAGAAGGTTCAGGGTTGTGGATGTGTTCAGACTGTTCAGGGTTGTGGATGTATTCAGACTGTTCAGGGTTGTGGATGTGTTCAGAATGTTCAGGGTTGTGAATGTGTTCAGACTGTTCAGGGTTGTGGATGTGTTCAGACTGTTCAGGGTTGTGAATGTATTCAGTCTGTTCGGGGTTGTGGATGTGTTCAGACTGTTCAGGGTTGTGGATGTGTTCAGGGTTGTGGATATATTCAGAAGGTTCAGGGTTGTGGATGTGTTCAGAATGTTCAGGGTTGTGGATGTGTTCAGACTGTTCAGGGTTGTGGATGTGTTCAGGGTTGTGGATATATTCAGAAGGTTCAGGGTTGTGGATGTGTTCAGAATGTTCAGGGTTGTGGATGTGTTCAGACTGTTCAGGGTTGTGGATGTGTTCAGGGTTGTGATATATTCAGAAGGTTCAGGGTTGTGAATGTGTTCAGACTGTTCAGGGTTGTGGATGTGTTCAGACTGTTCAGGGTTGTGGATGTGTTCAGACTGTTCAGGGTTGTGAACATATTCAGACTGTTCAGGGTGGTGGATGTGTTCAGACTGTTCAGGGTTGTGGATGTATTCAGACTGTTCAGGGTTGTGGATGTGTTCAGAATGTTCAGGGTTGTGAATGTGTTCAGACTGTTCAGGGTTGTGGATGTGTTCAGACTGTTCAGGGTTGTGAATGTATTCAGACTGTTCGGGGTTGTGGATGTGTTCTGACTGTTCAGGGTTGTGGATGTATTCAGAACAGCATTGTGGAAGGCATGGCTCACCATGACAACGCTGTCCTCATGTGTGCTGTAGATTCTATCCAGCCCACTCTGGAGATCAACCACCATGCAGACGCACACACACACTTATTTTCCTCTTACCTATTATTATGTTTTGCACTGACTCTCTTGCGCAGACTTGATCGTACACTCACAGGACTCACAACCACAGACCACATACTACACTAACATTCCAACACACACACACACACACATGTTTTGCACTGACTCTCTTGCGCAGACTTGATGTACACTCACAGGACTCTAACCACAGACCCACATACTACACTAACATTCCAACACACACACACACACACACACACACACACACACACATACATTCACACTCTTCTCACATGCTGCTGTTTTATTTTTGACATGTCTTTTTATTGAACTTTTATTTAACGAGGCAAGTCAGCTCAGAACAAATCCTTATTTACAATGACAGCCGACCAAAATGCCCCCAGTGGGGACGGGGCCTGGGATTAAATAAATACATACTTTCTGTTTATTATCTGTGCATAGTCATTTAACCCCTAACCCACATGCATGTACTGTATTACCTCAACTACCTCAACTACCTCGCACCCCTGCACATAGCCTCGTTACCGATACCCCTGTACATAGCCTCGTTACTGATACCCCTGTACATAGCCTCGTTACCGATACCCCTGCACATAGCCTCGTTACCGATACCCCTGTACATTGACTCGTTACCGATACCCCTGTACATTGACTCGTTACCGATACCCATGTACATAGCCTCGTTACCGATACCCCTGCACATAGCCTCGTTACCGATACCCATGTACATAGCCTCGTTACCGATACCCCTGCACTTAGCCTCGTTACCGATACCCCTGTACATAGCCTCGTTACTGATACCCCTGTACATAGCCTCGTTACCAGATACCCCATGCACATAGCCTCGTTACCGATACCCTGTACATTGACTCGTTACCGATACCCCTGTACATTGACTCGTTACCGATACCCATGTACTTTGTTACCGATACCCCTGCACATAGCCTCGACCGATACCCATGTACATAGCCTCGTTACCGATACCCCTGCACTTAGCCTCGTTACCGATACCCTGTACATAGCCTGCGTTACCCCGTACCCCATGCCTGCCGGCCTGATTACCGTACCCTGCACATTGACTCGTTACCATACCCTGCACATAGCCTCGTTACTGATACCACCTGTACATAGCCTCGTTACCGATACCCTGTACATAGCCTCGTTACCGATACCCCTGCACATAGCCTCGTTACCGATACTCCTGTACATAGCCTCATATCGATACCCCTGCACATAGCCTCGTTACCGATACCCTGCACATAGCCTCGTTACTGATATTCCTGCACAAAGCCTCGTTACCGATACCCCTGCACATAGCCTCGTTACCGATACCCCTGCACATAGCCTGGCCGTTACCGATACCCTGCACATAGCCTCGTTACCGATACCCTGTACATAGACTCCGTTACCGATACCCATGTACATAGCCTCGTTACCGATACCCTGCACATAGCCTCGTTACCGATACCCCTGTACATAGCCTCGTTACGGATACCCCATGTACATAGCCTCGTTACCGATACCCTGCACATAGCCTCGTTACCGATGCCCTGTACATAGCCTCGTCACCGATACCCCTGTACATAGCCCGTTACCGATACCCCTGTACATAGCCTCGTTACCGATACCCTGCACATAGCCTCGTCACGATACTCCTGTACATAGCCTCGTCACCGATACCCTGTACATAGCTCGTTATCGATACCCCTGCACATAGCCTCGTTACCGATACCCATGTACATAGCCTCGTTACCGATACCCCCCACATAGCCTCGTTTCCGGTACCTGTACATAGCCTCGTTACCGATACCCCATGCACATAGCCTCGTTACCGATACCCCTGTACATAGCCTCGTTACCGATACCCTGTACATAGCCTCGTTACCGATACCCCTGTATAGCCTCGTTACCGATACCCCTGTACATAGCCTCGTTACCGATACCCCTGCACATTGACTCGTACCGAAACCCCTGTACATAGCCTCGTTACCGATACCCTGCACATAGCCTCATATCGATATCCCTGCACATATCCTCGTTAACGATACCCCCTGTTACATTGCATAGCCTCGTTACCGATACCCCTGTACATAGCCTCGTCACCGATACCCCCTGTACATAGCCTCGTTACCGATACCCCTGCACATAGCCTCGTTACCGATACCCCTGTACATAGCCTCGTTAACAATACCCCTGTACATAGCCTCGTTACTGATACCCCTGTACATAGCCTCGTTACCGATACCCCTGCACATAGCCTTGTTACCGATACCCCTGTACATAGCCTCGTTACCGATACCCTGCACATAGCCTCACCGATGCCCCCTGCACATAGCCTCGTTACCGATACCCCTGTACATAGCCTCGTTACCGATACCCCCCCCTGTACATAGCCTCGTTACCGATACCCCTGCACATAGCCTCATACCGATACCCCTGTACATAGCCTCGTTACTGATACCCCTGTACATAGCCTCATTACCGATACCCCTGCACAGTGCCTCGTTACCGATACCCCTGCACATTGCCTCGTTTCCGATACCCGATACCCTGTACACTTATAGCCTCGTTACCGATACCCCTGCACATTGACTCATTACCGATACCCTGTACATAACTCGTTACCGATATCCCTGCACATATCCTCGTTACCGATACCCCTGTACATTGACTCGTTACCGATACTCCTGTACATAGCCTCGTTACCGATACCCCTGCACATTGCCTTGTTACCGATACCCCTGTACATAGCCTCGTTACCCGTGCCCCGATACCCCTGTACATAGCCTCGTTACCAATCCCCCTGCACATTGCCTCTTTACCGATACCTGCACATAGCCTGGTTACCGATACTCCTGTACATAGCCTCGTTACCGATACCCCTGTACATAGCCTGGTTAGCCTCGATACCCCTGTACATAGCCTCGTTACCGATACCCTGTACATAGCCTCGTTACCGATACCCCTGTACATAGCCTCGTTATTGTTAATGTTATTTTTATTGTGTTACCATTTTTCCTTTAGTCTAACAGTTTTCGTACTTACTTTTGAAACAACTCTGCACGTTGTTGGTTAAGGGCTTTGTGAGTAAGCATTTCCCGGTAAGGTCTACTCCACCTGTTGTATTTGCCGAAGTGGCAAAAAAACATATGATACCGATTTTCGATGATGGTTCGTTCGGTAGAAGTGTGTGTACATTGCCTCTTTACCTACCCCTGGCCATATGTCTCTTGTGCGTCTGTTTACAATCCCCCTGCACATTGCCTCTTTACCAGTCCTTCCACCTTCCCACTTTGTGCTGTTACCGATCTGCATTTCACAGCCAGAACAGTAGCGTTGAAACACACAGCCAGGCCACTACTCATATCTATTATGTCTCTGGGTTACCATTTTCCTTTAGTCTAACAGGGTACTTACTTTTGCGACTCTGGTCTTTCAGGCACACTGAGATTTATGGCTGGTAACCGTGTTGCGTGCAAAAAAACATATGATTGGTCCTGTGTGGCTCAGTCGGTAGAAGCATGGCGCTTGACCTCGCCAAGCGTCGTGGCTTAAACGTTCGATTCCACCGCTGTGCTGCGTCTGCATTTCATATGTAAAAGTAGTGGCCCCAGCCGACTTATATCTATTACTGTCTTTGGACAAAAGCGTCTGCTAAATGGGATATATTATTATTATTTTATTATTAAA
>NW_027010338.1:10000-33049 GCF_036934945.1 Oncorhynchus masou masou
GTCTCTCTCTGTTTCTCTCTGTCTCTCTCTGTTTCTCTCTGTCTCTCTCTGTTTCTCTCTGTCTCTCTTTGTCTCTCTCTGTCTCTCTTTGTCTCTCTTTGTCTCTCTCTCTCTCTGTGTCTCTTTCTGTCTCTGTCTCTCACGCTCTCTCTCTGTCTCTCTGTCTCTCTCTGTCTCTCTCTGTTTCTCTCTGTCTCTCTCTGTTTCTCTCTGTCTCTCTCTGTTTCTCTCTGTCTCTCTTTGTCTCTCTCTGTCTCTCTCTCTCTCTGTCTCTCTGTCTCTCTCTGTCTCTCTCTGTTTCTCTCTGTCTCTCTCTGTCTCTCTCTGTTTCTCTCTGTCTCTCTTTGTCTCTCTCTGTCTCTCTTTGTCTCTCTCTCTCTCTCTGTGTCTCTTTCTGTCTCTCTCTGTCTCTCACGCTCTCTCTCTGTCTCTCTCTGTTTTCTCTCTGTCTCTCTCTGTTTCTCTCTGTCTCTCTCTGTTTCTCTCTGTTTCTCTCTGTCTCTCTTTGTCTCTCTCTGTCTCTGTCTCTCTCTGTCTCTCTCTGTCTCTCTGTTTCTCTCTGTCTCTCTTTGCCCTCTCTGCCTCTCTCTGTCTCTCTCTGTCTCTCTCTGCCTCTCTGTCTCTCTGTCTGTCTGTCTCTCTCTCTCTCTCTCTCTCTCTCTCTCTCTCTCTCTCTTCTGTTCTTATGGCTCTCTTGCCATTGTGGGCCCATCAGGAGGAGAGGAGACATTCTCCCCAGACAGAGTCATTCCGCTCATTATCCTTGAGGTTATGTATGGTCCACATCCAGCTCCTCCTCTAGGCACCGTGCTATACAGAGCGACTCTCCATCCTCGCTGTTGTTGCTTTATTAGGCTCTGGCCACGTCATCGAGGATGCGGTGTCTCGTTGGAACGTGGCCCGTGGTGTTTGAGAAACTCAGGGAAATTAAAGGAAGTAAATCTAAATAAATAGATGTCCTAAACGAGGTGGAGTCTGCTTGTCCTCGAGACCGTACCTCATGGGTTTGGAACCGGTCCACCGGGATAGGGGGTGGAGGGGAAACAGATGGAGGGGGGGAGGGGGGGGGCAAAATGAAATGTAATTTGCAGTGTCCTTGGGTTTTTAATAGATTAAAAGCTTTAGGAATGATTGGATCACTCATTATAAATGCATGATGTGTGCTCTGTAAAGCGCTGAGGCTGACTGTGTGGAACTGTTTTTCCTGCGCTGGATTGGATTAGCATTGTATCAGAGAGAGAGAGAGAGAGAGAGAGAGAGAGAGATGTACAGATAGATGGACGGACGGACGGACGGGCGGGCAGACTGAGGGCGAGGTTACAACAGGGACACAGCAGGGTCTTATTGGACTTTAAATACTGTGTTGCTTCCTGTCTGTCTGCCTGCCTGTCTGTCTGTCTGTCTGTCTGTCTGTCTGTCTGTCTGTTTGCATGTGCTTTTATAGAAGGTGCTGAGAATATAATAAAATAGAATAGATGAACATAGAATAGAGGAGACTAGAGTAGAGCAGAATAGAATAAAATAGAATAGATGAACAGACAATAGAGGAGACGAGAGTAGAGCAGAATAGAAGCACAGAGCGCCTGACAGAAGAATCCTCATGTTTCTTCTTCCTCTTCCTCCCTCAGGTACGACATCTGCACGTACAAGAACAAACCCTGTGGGACTCTAGGTGAGTGGCTCTACGTTCTGCTCTCTCTTCTACTCTGTTCTGTAGTCTGGAGGCAAGGGGAGACAGCTCAGAGAGACCAGGTGGGGTATACTGTCGGCAGGGCAGGGTACAGACAGGGCAGGGTACAGACAGGGTTAGGTACAGACAGGGCAGGGGTACAGACGGGGTTAGGTACAGACAGGGTTAGGTACAGACAGGGCAGGGTACAGACAGGGTTAGGTCCAGGCAGGGCAGGGTACAGACAGGGTTAGGTCCAGGCAGGGTTAGGTCCAGGCAGGGTTAGGTCCAGGCAGGGTTAGGTCCAGGCAGGGTTAGGTCTAGGCAGGGTTAGGTCCAGACAGGGTTAGGTCCAGGCAGGCAGGGCAGGGTACAGACAGGGTTAGGTCCAGACAGGGTTAGGTCCAGACAGGGTTAGGTCCAGACAGGGTTAGGTCCAGGCAGGGTTAGGTACAGACAGGGCAGGGTACAGACAGGGTTAGGTCCAGACATGGCAGGGTACAGACAGGGTTAGGTCCAGACAGGGTTAGGTACAGACAGGGTTAGGTTAAGACAGGGCAGGGTCCAGACAGGGTTAGGTCCAGACAGGGTTAGGTTAAGACAGGGCAGGGTACAGACAGGGTTAGGTCCAGACAGGGTTAGGTTAAGACAGGGCAGGGTACAGACAGGGTTAGGTCCAGACAGGGTTAGGTCCAGACATGGCAGGATGGTGGTAGGGCAGGTTACAGACAGGGTTAGGTCAAGGCAGGGTTAGGTACAGACAGGGTTAGGACCAGGCAGGGCAGGGTACAGACAGGGTTAGGTCCAGGCATGTTAGGGTAGTGGTAGGGCAGGGTACAGACAGGGCAGGGTACAGACAGGGTTAGGTCTAGGCAGGGCAGGGTACAGGCAGGGTTAGGTACAGACAGAGCAGGGTACAGACAGGGTTAGGTCTAGGCAGGCAGGGTACAGACAGGGTTAGGTACAGACAGAGCAGGGTACAGACAGGGTTAGGTCCAGACAGGGTTAGGTCCAGACAGGGTTAGGTCCAGACAGGGTTAGGTCCAGGCAGGGCAGGGTGCAGAAAGGGTTAGGTCCAGGCAGGGCAGGGTACAGACAGGGTTAGGTCCAGACAGGGTTAGGTCCAGACTTGGCAGGGTAGTGGTAGGGCAGGGTACAGACAGGGATAGGTCCAGGCATGGCAGGGTAGTGGTAGGGCAGGGTACAGACAGGGTTAGGTCCAGGCAGGGTTAGGTACAGACATGGTTAGGTCCAGGCAGGGCAGGGTACAGACAGGGTTAGGTCCAGGCATGGCAGGGTAGTGGTAGGGCAGGGTGCAGACAGGGCAGGGTACAGACAGGGTTAGGTCCAGGCAGGGCAGGGTAGTGGCAGGGCAGGGTACAGACAGGGTTAGGTACAGACAGAGCAGGGTACAGACAGGGTTAGGTACAGACAGGGTTAGGTCCAGGCAGGGTTAGGATCAGACAGGGTTAGGTCCAGGCAGGGCAGGGTACAGAAAGGGTTAGGTCCAGGCAGGGCAGGGTACAGACAGGGTTAGGTCCAGACAGGGTTAGATACAGACAGGGTTAGGTACAGACAGGGTTAGGTCCAGGGCAGGGCAGGGGGTAAAAGGCAGGGCAGTAGTGGCAGGGAGGTAGTGGTAGGGCAGGGGTGGCAGAGGCAGGGCAGTGGCAGGGGCAGGGAGTAGCAGGTCAGGGTAGTGGTAGGGCAGGGGTGGCAGGGCAGTGGTAGGGCAGGGTAGTGGTAGGGCAGGGTAGTGGCAGGGCAGGGTAGTGGCAGGGCAGATTAGTGGTAGGGGCAGGGTATTGGTAGGGCAGGGTAGTGGCAGGACAGGGTAGTAAAGGCAGGGCAGAGTAGTGGCAGGGGAAGGGTAGTGGTAGGGAAGGGTAGTGGCAGGGAAGGGTAGTGGCAGGGCAGGGTAATGGTGGGAAGGGTAGTGGCAGGTCAGGGTAGTGGTAGTAATGGCAGGGAAGGGTAGTGGCAGGGAAGGGTAGTGGTAGGGCAGGGAAGGGTAGTGGTAGGGAAGGGTAGTGGCAGGGCAGGGTAGTGGCAGGGCAGGGTAGTAGGGCAATGGCAGGGCAGGGTAATGGTAGGGAAGGAAGTGGCAAGGGTAGTGGTAGGGAAGGGTAGGGAAGGGTAGAGGCAGGGCAGGGTAGTGGTAGGGCAGGGTAGTGGCAGGGAAGGGTAGTGGCAGGGTAGTGGCAGGGCAGGGTAATGGTATGGTAGTGGCAGGAAGGGTAGTGGCAGGGGCAGGGAAGGGTAATGGCAGGGCAGGGTGGTAGGGAGGGGTGGGGCAGGGTAGTGGTAGGGCAGGGTAGTGGCAGGGCAGGGTAGTGGTAGGGCAGTGGAAGGGTAGTGGCAGGGCAGGGTAGTGGCAGGGCAGGGTAGTGGCAGGGCAGGGGTAATGGGGTAAGGAGAGGCAGGGCAGGGTAGTGGCAGGGCAGGGTAGTGGCAGGGCAGGGTAATGGCAGGGCAGGGTAATGGTAGGGAAGGGTAGTGGCAGGGCAGGGTAGTGGTAGGGCAGGGTAGTGGCAGGGAAGGGTAGTGGCAGGGAAGATTAGTGGTAGGGCAGGGTAATTGGTAGGGCAGGGAAGGGTAGTGGCAGGGCAGGGTAGTGGCAGGGCAGGGTAGTGGCAGGGCAGGGTAATGGTAGGGAAGGGTAGTGGCAGGGAAGGCAGGGTAATGGCAGGGAAGGGTAGTGGCAGGGCAGGGTAGTGGCAGGGCAGGGTAGGCAGGGCAGGGTAATGGCAGGGAAGGGTAGTGGCAGGGAAGGGCAGGGTAGTGGCAGGGCAGGGTAGTGGTGGCAGGGGCAGGGTAGGAAGGGCAGGGTGGCAGGGCAGGGTAGAGGGCAGGGCAGGGTAGTGGCAGTGGAAGGGGGTAGTGGCAGGGCAGGGTAGTGGCAGGCAGGGTAATGGTAGGGAAGGGTAGTGGCAGGGCAGGGTAGTGGCAGGGCAGGGTAGTGGCAGGGCAGGGTATGGCAGGGCAGGGAAGGGTAGTGGCAGGGAAGGGTAGTGGTAGGGGAAGGGTAGTGGCAGGGAAGGGGTAGTGGTGGCAGGGCAGGGTAATGGCAGGGAAGGGTAGTGGCAGGGAAGGGAAGGGTAGTGGTAGGGCAGGGCAGGGTAGTGGGCAGGGAAGGGTAGTGGCAGGGCAGGGTAGAGGGCAGGGCAGGGTAGTGGCAGGGAAGGGTAGTGGCAGGGCAGGGTAGTGGCAAGGGCAGGGTAGTGGCAGGGCAGGGTAGTGGCAGGGCAGGGTAGTGGCAGGGAAAGGGTAGTGGCAGGGCAGGGTAGTGGCAGGGCAGGGTAGTGGCAGGGAAGGGTAGTGGCAGGGAAGGGTAGTGGCAGGGCAGGGTAGTGGCAGGGCAGGTAGTGGCAGGGTAGTGGCAGGGCAGGGTAGTGGCAGGGAAGGGGGTAGTGGCAGGGCAGGGTAGTGGCAGGGCAGGGTAGTGGCAGGGGAAGAGTAGTGGCAGGGCAGGGTAGTGAGTAGTGGCAGGGCAGGGTAATGGTAGGGAAGGGTAGTGGCAGGGAAGGGTAGTGGCAGGGTAGTGGCAGGGAAGGGTACAGGCGTGGTAACGTCCAAGTGCACTTGACTGTGTCCTTCTACCAATATAGCTCAAATAATGTGGCTATTTATATGTTCATATGGTCTCTTTTCTTCCTGGTACAGTACTTTAAGGACACTGGGTTCCAGTCCTTTTCCCCAGGGTTTGGTTTGGCATGTTGTGTCTCCACTGTGACAGGAACTGTGGCAAACTTAAAAACCTAAACTTACAAACTTGTTAAGCTTCTGTAACCAAGCTCAGAGAGTCAACGAGAGAGAGAGAGAGAGAGAGAGAGAGAGGTAGAGAGAGAGAGAGAGGGGGGGGTTAGATAGGGAGAGAGAGAGAGAGGGGGGGGGGTTTAGATAGGGAGAGAGAGAGAGAGATACAGAGAGATAGAGAGAGAGAGAGAGAGGGGGGTTTAGATAGGGGAGAGAGAGAGGTTTAGATAGGGAGAGAGAGAGAGGGGGAGAGGGAGAGGGGAGGGAGAGAGAGGGAGGGAGGGAGAGAGAGAGAGAGAGGGGGAGGTTTAGATAGGGGGAGAGAGAGAGAGTTTTAGATAGGGGGAGAGAGGGGAGAGAGAGAGAGAGAGGGGGGAGCAGGAGAACACACTGTAAGAGAACGTGAGCGAGAGAAAAGAGAGGTGGTGGTTGTGGATAAAGGATGGCAGGGTGTGTCAGCCCCCTCCCTCTTCTGATGGTGCAGAGCCCCTGCAGGCACCACAGTATATCTTGGAGGTAATATTGGGACTCTGGGGGTTGACAGATTGACCGCATTTGTCACATTCCCCCCATCGCCTTAATTGCGCCGGCATCTGCTTGGCTTTCTCATTCTCTCTCACTCACTCCCTCCTCTCCTCCTCTCTCCTCTCCTTTTCCTCCATTTCTCTTCTCCCCTACCTCCTCCTTCTCCCTCTCCCTTTCCTCCCTTGCTCATCCCTCTCATTCTTCTCATTCCTCTCCCTTTCTCCTCTCCTCTCAACGCTCTCCTCCTCCTCAACCTTCTCCCCTCTCCTCCTCTCTTCTCTTCCTTCCCCTCCTCTCTTCCTTCTCCTCTTCTCTCAACCCTCTCCTCCTCTCCCTTTGTCCTCCCCTCTCAACCGTTCTCCCCTCTCCCCTCCTCCTCTCCTCCCGTTAATATCAGGGGTCATGCTACAGGTCAGCTCTTGGGCCCTTGGGTCTTTAGGTAATCTGGGTGGGAGATAATACTGAGCCAACCCCACTTCTGAGTGTTATGTGAAACCCTGTAGATGCAATCTGTGAGGAATGGTCCCCTCTTCTCTTTCTATCTGACCTGTTACCCTCTGGGGAGACAGAGACACCTGGATGGTGGAAAAGGCTTTACACACACACACACACACACACACACACACACACACACACACACACACACACACACACACACACACACACACACACACACACTAACTAACTAACTTCCGGCGCCGACAGAGATGGCCGCCTCGCCGCGTTCCTAGGAAACTATGCAGTTTTTGTTTTTTACGTGTTATTTCTTACATTAGTACCCCAGGTCATCTTAGGTTTCATTACATACAGTCGAGAAGAACTACTGTATATAAGATCAGTGTCAACTCACCATCAGTACGACCAAGAATATGTTTTTCGCGACGCGGATCCTGTGTTCTGCCTTACAAACAGGACAACGGAATGGATCGCATGCAGCGACCCCAAAAACGACTCAGAAAAAGAGGGAAACGAGGCGGTCTTCTGGTCAGACTCCGGAGACGGGCACACCGTGCACCACTTCCCTAGCATTCTTCTTGCCAATGTCCAGTCTCTTGACAACAAGGTTGATGAAATCCGAGCAAGGGTAGCATTCCAGAGGGACATCAGAGACTGTAACGTTCTGTGCTTCACGGAAACATGGCTCACTGGAGAGACGCTATCCGAAGCGGTGCAGCCAACGGGTTTCTTCACGCATCGTGCTGACAGAAACAAACACCTTTCTGGTAAGAAGAGGGGTGGGGGTGTATGCCTTATGGCTAACGAGGCATGGTGCGATGAAAGAAACATACAGGAACTCAAATCCTTCTGTTCACCTGATTTAGAATTCCTCACAATCAAATGTAGACCGCATTATCTACCAAGAGAATTCTCTTCGATTATAATCACAGCCGTATATATCCCCCCCAAGCAGACACATCGATGGCTCTGAACGAACTTTATTTAACTGGAAACCATTTATCCGGAGGCTGCATTCATTGTTGCTGGGGATTTTAACAAGGCTAATCTGAAAACAAGACTCCCTAAATTTTATCAGCATATCGATTGCGCAACCAGGGGTGGAAAAAACCTTGGATCACTGTTACTCTAACTTCCGCGACGCATATAAGGCCCTGCCCCGCCCCCCTTTCGGAAAAGCTGACCACGACTCCATTTTGCTGATACCTGCCTACAGACAAAAACTAAAACAAGAAGCTCCCACGCTGAGGTCTGTCCAACGCTGGTCCGACCAAGCTGACTCCACACTCCAAGACTGCTTCCATCACGTGGACTGGGACATGTTTCGTATTGCGTCAAATAACAACATTGACGAATACGCTGATTCGTGTGCGAGTTCATTAGAACGTGCGTTGAAGATGTCGTTCCCATAGCAACGATTAAAACATTCCCTAACCAGAAACCGTGGATTGATGGCAGCATTCGCGTGAAACTGAAAGCGCGAACCACTGCTTTTAATCAGGGCAAGGTGTCTGGTAACATGACCGAGTACAAACAGTGCAGCTATTCCCTCCGCAAGGCTATCAAACAAGCTAAGCGTCAGTACAGAGACAAAGTAGAATCTCAATTCAACGGCAGTCAGACGGCCTGCAACGGAAGTGCCACTGACTACGGCCTGCGGTCTCTCCTTCACTGCAGCCGAGGTGAGTAAAACATTTAAACGTGTTAACCCTCGCAAGGCTGCAGGCCCAGACGGCATCCCCAGCCGCGCCCTCAGAGCATGCGCAGACCAGCTGGCTGGTGTGTTTACGGACATATTCAATGAATCCCTATACCAGTCTGCTGTTCCCACATGCTTCAAGAGGGCCACCATTGTTCCTGTTCCCAAGAAAGCGAAGGTAACTGAGCTAAACGACTACCGCCCCGTAGCACTCACTTCCGTCATCATGAAGTGCTTTGAGAGACTAGTCAAGGACCATATCACCTCCACCCTACCTGACACCCTAGACCCACTCCAATTTGCTTACCGCCCAAATAGGTCCACAGACGATGCAATCTCAACCACACTGCACACTGCCCTAACCCATCTGGACAAGAGGAATACCTATGTGAGAATGCTGTTCATCGACTACAGCTCGGCATTGAGACCCTGGGTCGAGACCCTGGGTCTCGACCCCGCCCTGTGCAACTGGGTACTGGACTTCCTGACGGGCCACCCCCAGGTGGTGAGGGCTGATCCTCAACACTGGGGCCCCACAAGGGTGCGTTCTGAGCCCTCTCCTGTACTCCCTGTTCACCCACGACTGCGTGGCCACGCACGCCTCCAACTCAATCATCAAGTTTGCGGACGACACAACAGTGGTAGGCTTGATTACTAACAACGGACGAGACGGCCTACAGGGAGGAGGTGAGGGCCCTCGGAGTGTGGTGTCAGGAAAATAACCTCACACTCAACGTCAACAAAACTAAGGAGATGATTGTGGACTTCAGGAAACAGCAGAGGGAACACCCACCTATCCACATCGATGGAATAGTAGTGGAGAGTAGCAAGTTTTAAGTTCCTTGGCATACACATCACAGACAAACTGAATTGGTCCACTCACACAGACAGCATCGTGAAGAAGGCGCAGCAGCGCCTCTTCAACCTCAGGAGGCTGAAGAAATTTGGCTTGTCACCAAAAGCACTCACAAACTTCTACAGATGCAGAATCGAGAGCATCCTGGCGCGCTGTATCACCGCCTGGTACGGCAACTGCTCCGCCCTCAACCGTAAGGCTCTCCAGAGGGTAGTGAGGTCTGCACAATGCATCACCGGGGCAAACCCCTGCCCTCCAGGACACCTACACCACCCGATGTTACAGGAAGGCCATAAAGATCATCAAGGACATCAACCACCCGAGCCACTGCCTGTTCACCCCGCTATCATCCAGAAGGCGAGGTCAGTACAGGTGCATCAAAGCTGGGACCGAGAGACTGAAAAACAGCTTCTATCTCAAGGCCATCAGACTGTTAAACAGCACCACTAACATTGAGTGGCTGCTGCCAACACACTGACACTGACTCAACTCCAGCCACTTTAATAATGGGAATTGATGGGAAATGATGTAAATATATCACTAGCCACTTTAAACAATGCTACCTTATATAATGTTACTTACCCTACATTATTCATCTCATATGCATACGGATATACTGTACTCTATATCATCGACTGCATCCTTATGTAATACATGTATCACTAGCCACTTTAACTATGCCACTTTGTTTACATACTCATCTCATATGTATATACTGTACTCGATACCATCTACTGTATCTTGCCTATGCTGCTCTGTACCATCACTCATTTATATATCCTTATGTACATATTCTTTATCCCCTTACACTGTGTATAAGACAGTAGTTTATTAATTGTTAGTTAGATTACTTGTTGGTTATTACTGCATTGTCGAACTAGAAGCACAAGCATTTCGCTACACTCGCATTAACATCTGCTACCCATGTGTATGTGACAAATAAAATTTGATTTGATTTGACACACACACACACACACACACACTCTCTCCTCCTCTCTCAACCTTCTCCTCCTCCTCTCAACTCTCTCCTCTTCTCAACACTATCCTTCTCTCACCCTCTCTTCCTCAACCCTTCCTCTCTCAACCCTCCCTCCCATCTCCCAAACCCTCTCAACTCTTCTTCTCAACCATTTCATCTCCTCCTCTCAACACTCCTCCTCTCTCAACACTATCTCTCAACCCTCTCCTTCTCTCAACCCTCTCCTTCTCTCAACCCTCTCCTCTTCTCTCAACCCTCCTTCCTCAACCCTCTCCCAACCCTCCCTCTCCCAACCCCCTCCTCTCCCAACCCTCCCCTCCTCTCCCAACCTCTCCTCTTCTCTCAACCCTCCCTCCCTCTCCCAACCCTCCCCTCTTCTCCCAACCCTCCCCTCTTCTCCCAACCCTCCCCCTCCTCTCCCAACCCTCTCCTTCTCTCAACCCTCTCCTTCTCTCAACCCCTCTCAACCCTCTTCTCTCCCAACCCCCTCTCCCCATTTCCTCCTCTCAACCTCTCCCTCCTCCCTCCCCAACCTTCTCCTCTCTTTCTCAACCATTCCTCCTCTCAACACTCTCCTTCTCTCAACCCTCTCCTCCTCTCAACTCTCTCCTCTTCTCAACCCTCTCCCTCCTTTCTCAACCCTCTCCTCCACCTCCTCCTCACTCTCCTTCTCTCAACCTCTCCTCTCCTCAACTCCTCTCAACACTCTCCTTCTCTCAACCCTCTCCTCTCAACCATCTCCTCCCCTCTCAACACTCTCCTTCTCTCAACCTCATCTCCTCTCAACTCTCAACACTCTTCTCTCAACCCTCTCTCAACATCTCCTCCTTCTCCTTCTCTCAACCCTCTCCTTCCCTCAACTCTCAACACTCTCCTCCTCTCTCAACCCCTTCTCCTCTCCTCCCCTCCTCCTCTCAACCCTCTCCTCTCAACCCTCTCCTCCTCACAACCCTCTCTTCTCAACCCTCTCCTCCTCTCCCTCTGTCCTCCCCTCTCAACCGCTCTCCCCCTCTTCTCCCGTTAATATCAGGGGTCATGCTACAGGTCAGCTCTTGGGCCCTTGGGTCTTTAGGTAATCTGGGTGGGAGATAATACTGAGCCAACCCCACTTCTGAGTGTTATGTGAAACCCTGTAGATGCAATCTGTGAGGATGCTCCTTCTATCTGACCTGTTACCCTCCGGGGGAGACAGAGACACCTGGATGGTGGAAATGGCTTCTCTCACTCACTCACTCACTCACTCACTCACTCACTCACCACTCACTCACTCACTCACTCATGCACGCACGCACGCATGCACGCACGCAAATAGCTTTACTCAGTGTTCTTTAACTCTCATCTCCTCTCCGTTCTCAAACATCCAGAATATGCATATTCTTTTCCCTTTGGAACTCCTCAGCAATGGTGAAAACATCTATATTTTTGAGGGTGGGGGGGGGGGAAGGAAAATGTTTTCTTAAATTCCCTTCCTTGGCTTGCATTACTAGGTGGTCCCTTGTTACTTGGAGTGAAATGTATAAATCCAAGCCTGTGTCTAGACATTTTCCAGCTCTGACTTTAGGTTGAAAAAAGTTCATGTCTAGCCAGTTGATGCTGAAGTCAGGTTCTGCTGGTGAGTCCAGCAGCGGCTCACACCCTATACCCTAAGTAGTGCACTAATATTGAGAGTCGACTCTCAACGCTCTTAGGGTACGTCCCAAGTGGCCTCCCAAATGGCACCCTATTTCCTGTATATTCATATACATATATAGGGAACAGGATGCCATTTGGTACACAGCCCGAGAGGGTTGACTTCTTATCTCATGCTGCTCTAACTTCAACACCAGGAGGTCAGAACTGAGGAATCCAGCTTTTATGGTCCTGACTCTTAAAATGTTACACCTTGACATGACCCCGTCTCTCTCGCTCTCTCTCTCTCTTTTTTTTTCTCTTTCTCTCTGTCTCTGTCTCTCTCCCTCTCTCTCTCTCTCTCCCGCTCCCCTCTCTCTCTCCTCTCTCTCTCTCTCTTTTTCTCTCTTTCTCTCTGTCTCTGTCTCTCTCTCCCTCTCTCTCTCTCCCGCTCCCCTCTCTCCTCTCTCTCTCTCTTTTTCTCTCTTTATCTCTTTCTCTGTCTCTCCCTCTCTCTCTCTCTCTCTCTCGCTCTCTCTCCTTTTCTCTCTTTCTCTCTCTCTCCCTTTCTCTCTTTCTCTCTCTCCTCTCTTTCTATCTCACTCTCTCTGCTCTCTCTTTCTCTCTCCTCTCTCTCTTTTTCTTTCTCTATCTCTCTTTTTTTTTCTCTCTCTCTCTCTTTCGCTCTCTCTCTCTCCTCTCTATCTTTTGTTTCTCTCTCTCTCTTTCGCTCTCTCTCTCGCTCTCTCTCCCTCTCTCTCTCTCTCTCCCGCTCCCCTCTCTCTCTCTCCTCTCTCTCTCTTTTTTTCTCTTTATCTCTTTCTCTGTCTCTCTCTCTCCCTCTCTCTCTCTTTGCCGCTCCCCTCTCTCTCCTCTCTCTCTCTCTCCTCTCTCTCTCTCTCTCTCTCTCTCTCTTGCTCTCTTTCTTTCGCTCTCTCCCTCGTCTTCTCCCTCCCTCCCCCTCTCTCCCTCTCGCTCTCTTTTTTCTCTCTTTATCTCTTTCTCTCTCTCTTTCTCTCTTTCTCTCTTCTCTCTCTCTCTCTCTCTCTCTCTCTCTCTGCTCCCCTCTCTCTCCTCTCTCTCTCTCTCTCTGTCTCTGTCTCTCTCTCCCTCTCTCTCTCTCTCTCTCCTGCTCCCCTCCCTCTCTCCTTTCTCTCTCTTTTTCTCTCTTTCTCTTTCGCTCTCTCTCTCGCTCTCTCTCTCCTCTCTCTCTCTCTCTCTCTCCCGCTTCCCTCTCTATCTCCTCTCTCTCTTTTTTCTCTCTCTGTCTCTCTCTCTCTCTCTCTCTCTCTCTGCCGCTCCCCTCTCTCCTCTCTCTCTCTCTCGCTCACTCTTTTTTCTCTCTTTCTCTTTGTCTCTGTCTCTCTCTGTCTCTGTCTCTCTCTCCCACTCTCTCTCTCTCTCTCCCGCTCCCCTCTCTCTCTCTCTCTCTCTTTCTCTCTTTCTCTCTGTCTCTGTCTCTCTCTCCCTCTCTCTCTCCTCCCCCGCTCCCTCTCTCCTCTCTCTCTCTCTTTTTCTCTCTTTATCTCTGTCTCTGTCTCTCTCCCTCTCTCTCTCTCCCGCTCCCCTCTCTCTCTCTCTCTCTCTCTTTTTTCTCTCTTTATCTCTTTCTCTGTCTCTCCCTCTCTCTCTCCTCTCTCTCACTCTCTCTTTTTTCTCTCTTTTTTTTCTCTCTCTCTCTCTCTCTCTCTCTCTCTCTCTCCCTCTCTCTCTCTCTGCCGCTCCCCTCTCTCTCCCTCTCTCTCTCTCTCTCTGTCTCTGTCTCTCTCCCTCTCTCTCTCTCTCTCCTGCTCCCCTCCCTCTCTCCTCTCTCTCTCTTTTTCTCTCTTTCTCTTTCGCTCTCTCTCTGCTCTCTCTCTCTCTCTCTCTCTCTCTCTCCCGCTCCCTCTCTATCTCCTCTCTCTCTCTCTCTCTTTTTCTCTCTCTGTCTCTCTCTCTCTCTCTCTCCTCTCTCTCTCTCTGCCGCTCCCTCTCTCTCTCTCTCTCTCGCTCACTCTCTTTTTCTCTCTTTCTCTTTGTCTCTGTCTCTCTCTCTCTCTGTCTCTGTCTCTCTCTCCCCTCTCTCTCTCTCTCTCCCGCTCCCCCTCTCTCCTCTCTCTCTTTTCTCTTTTCTCTCTGTCTCTGTCTCTCTCTCTCTCTCTCTCTCTCTCCCGCTCCCCTCCTCCTCTCTCTCTCTTTTTTCTCTCTTTATCTCTGTCTCTCTCCCTCTCTCTCTCACCCGCTCCCCTCTCTCTCTCTCTCTCTCTCTTTTTCTCTCTTTATCTCTTTCTCTGTCTCTCTCTCCCTCTCTCTCTCCTCTCTCTCACTCTCTCTCTTTTTCTCTCTCTTTTTTTCTCTCTCTCTCTCTCTCTCTCTCTCTCTCTCTCTCTCTCTCTCTCTCTCTCTCTCTCTCTCTCTCTCTCTCTCTCTCTCTGTGTATGTTTGTGTCCAGGCTTGGCGTCAGTAGCTGGGATGTGTGAGCCGGAGAGGAGTTGCAGCATCAATGAAGACATCGGCCTGGGTTCTGCTTTCACCATCGCTCACGAGATTGGCCACAAGTGAGTTTGCTCACATTTACTCAGAATCCTCGGCAAGGCTTTACTAAACACTGTTAACCCTTTCAGGCCTGTCCCTTATCCCCTCCACACAAGGCTTTTAAAACCATTTGTATGTCCCCAAATAATGTTCAGCCGGATGACAATATTCTCACAACAAAATATTTAACTACACCTGTGTATAATAATAATACATACATGCATACGATACATGCCCAAAAGTATGTGGACACCTGCTCGTCGAATACCTCATTCCAAAATAATAGGCTATAACAGCCTCCACTCTTCTGGGAAGGCTTTCCACTAGATGTTGCAACATTGCTGCGGCTGTGCTGGGTGGAGAGGAACCAGGCTGAGGGGTGGCCAGTCCATAACAGTATATAATTGTTTATGAACCTCGCTTTGTGAACGGGGCATTGTCATGATGAAACAAGGACCTTCCCAAAACTGTTGCCACAAAGGTGGAAGTACAGAATCGTCTAGAATATCATTGTATGCTATAGCGTTACGATTTCCCTTCACTGGAACGAAGGGGGCCTAGCCCAACCATGAAAAACAGCCCCAGACCATTATTCCTCCTCCACCAAACTTTACAGTTGGCACTTTGCATTCACGCAGGTAGCGTTCTCCTGGCGTCCACCAAACCCAGATTAGTCTGTCAGACTGCCAGGCGGTGAAGCGATTGATCAACGTGTTTCCACTGTTCTAGAGTTCAATTACAACGAGCTTTACTCCACTCCAGCCAACCTTTGCCATTGCGTATGGTGATCTTAGGCTTGTGTGCGGCTGCTCGGCCATGGAAACACATTTCACGAAGCTCCCGACAAACAGTTCTTGTGCTGACGCGCTACTCGCTTCAGCTTTCGCCGGTCCCGTTCTGTGAGCTTGTGTGGCTGGCGACTTCGCGGCTGAGCCATCGTTGCTTCTGGACGTTTCCACTGCACAGTAAGTGCACTTACAGTTGACCGTTGGCAGCTCTAGCAGGGCAGACATTTGACCAACTGACTTGTTGGAAAGGTGCCATCCTATGACGGTGCCACGTTGAGTCACTGTGCTCTTCAGTAAGGCCGTTCTACTGCCACTGTTTGTCTATGGAGATTGCATGGCGGTGTGCTCGATTTTATACACCTGTCAATAGCGGCTGTGGCTGAAATAGCCGAATCCACTAATTTGAAGGGGCTACTTTTGGCCATGTCGTGTATATTCCTACACAGAGAGAGTCTACTATTCTGGAAGAAGTACCAGAGCTTTGGGTCGGGTTGCCAAATCTGTCTGTGTGTAGCTACGCTCCCCTCTGCAGACACCCTGTACTGTATCTCTACATATTTGCTCATGCTAATGACAGTGTCCGCATACCTCCTGAATATAAATGTAAATAATGATGATGTATTGGTCTACGGTTCACAGAGATGGCCATTTCCTTTATTATGTCTCGAGTCTGCTTCTGTTGTGGGGCAGTTGTAAAAATAGTCCCTGCAAGGAGAGGATGTATGAATAAAAAAAAAATAAAAGAAATGTTGCGACACGGTTTCAGGACGGCTGATTTATTTCCAGAGTAGGGTAAAATGTCATAAACGCCAGGCTTAGAAAAACAGTCCGGGGCCTTGCGATGTGGTTGGTTTGTTATATACATTACATACTGATTTGTGCTTTTGGACGGTCAGGAAAAGTAAGCCTCGGCTTCCTGCCGTAACGCAAGCTTTTCTTTCGTTGCGATATTCCGACAGACAATGTTTTGGGAAGAAAAAAATGTGAATTGTTCAAATGATTTATATGCAGCCAGTCCAGTGTTCAGTCAGAAATTGAATAGTTGGGCAGCAGAAGGCAGCCTTTCTTTCTGTTAAGGAGGTTTAGGGGGAGGGTGAATTGAGTGTGGGTTGAACCTCTTTTTACATCTCTCTCTCTGTCTTTTTCTCTCTCTCTCTCTCTCTCTCTCTCTCTCTCTCTCTCTCTCTCTCTCTCTCTCTCTCTCTCTCTCTCTCTCTCTCTCTCTCTCTCTCTCTCTCTGTCTTTCTCTCTCTCTCTGTCTTTCTCTCCCTCTCTCTGTCTTTCTCTCTCTCTCTGTCTTTCTCTCTCTCTCTCTCTCTCTCGCTCTCTCTCTCTGTCTTTCTCTCGCTCTCTGTCTCTGTCTTTCTCTCTCTCACTCTCTTCCTCTCCCGCTCTCCCTTTTCACTCTCTTTCCCCCTGTCTCATTGAGAACGTAGAGAGTTTGGCCCTGGTCTCTCCCCACCTCCCTCCTCCCGGGTCTGTAGCTGGCTGCATATACCTGACCGGTCTGGACTGTAGCTGGTGATTGATTGACAGACAGGCAGCATCAGGGTGGTGGTTAAAACCCTCTGGTTCCTTCAGCTCTCCAGACAGAGACTGACCCCTGACCTCTAGTCCCCTCTACACCAGATGTTACGGAGCCCTCTCTAACCATCCCATAGCCTTTCTACCTCTCTCTAACCATCCCATAGCATCTCTACCTCTCTCTAACCATCCCATAGCATCTCTACCTCTCTCTAACCATCCCATAGCCTTTCTACCTCTCTCTAACCATCCCATAGCATCTCTACCTCTCTCTAACCATCCCATAGCATCTCTACTCTCTCTAACCATCCCATAGCATCTCTACCTCTCTCTAACCATCCCATAGCCTTTCTACCTCTCTCTAACCATCCCATAGCCTTTCTACCTCTCTCTAACCATCCCATAGCATCTCTACCTCTCTCTAACCATCCCATAGCCTTTCTACCTCTCTCTAACCATCCCATAGCATCTCTACCTCTCTAACCATCCCATAGCCTCTCTACCTCTCTAACCACCCCATAGCATCTCTACCTCTCTCTAACCATCCCATAGCCTTTCTACCTCTCTCTAACCATCCCATAGCATCTCTACCTCTCTAACCATCCCATAGCCTCTCTACCTCTCTCTAACCACCCCATAGCATCTCTACCTCTCTCTAACCATCCCATAGCCTCTCTACCTCTCTCTAACCATCCCATAGCATCTCTACCTCTCTCTAACCATCCCATAGCCTCTCTACCTCTCTCTAACCACCCCATAGCATCTCTACCTCTCTCTAACCATCCCATAGCCTTTATACCTCTCTCTAACCACCCCATAGCATCTCTACCTCTCTCTAACCATCCCATAGCATCTCTACCTCTCTCTAACCATCCCATAGCCTCTCTACCTCTCTCTAACCATCCCATAACCTCTCTACTTCTCTCTAACCATCCCATAGCCTCTCTACCTCTCTCTAACCATCTCATAGCCTCTTTACCTCTCTCTCACCATCCCATAGCCTCTCTACCTCTCTCTAACCATCCCATAGCCTCTCTACCTCTCTCTAACCATCCCATAACCTCTCTACTTCTCTCTAACCATCCCATAGCCTCTCTACCTCTCTCTAACCATCCCATAGCCTCTCTACCTCTCTCTAACCATCCCATAGCCTCTCTACCTCTCTCTAACCATCCCATAGCCTCTCTACCTCTCTCTAACCACCCCATAGCCTCTCTACCTCTCTCTCACCATCCCATAGCCTCTCTACCTCTCTCTCACCATCCCATAGCCTCTTTACCTCTCTCTCACCATCCCATAGCCTCTCTACCTCTCTCTAACCACCCCATAGCATCTCTACCTCTCTCTAACCATCCCATAGCCTCTCTACCTCTCTCTAACCATCCCATAGCCTCTCTACCTCTCTCTAACCATCCCATAGCCTCTCTCTCTAACCATCCCATAGCCTCTCTACCTCTCTCTAACCATCCCATAGCCCTCTCTACCTCTCTCTCACCATCCCATAGCCTCTCTACTCTCTCTAACCATCCCATAGCCTCTCTACCTCTCTCTAACCATCCCATAGCCTCTCTACCTCTCTCTAACCATCCCATAGCCTCTCTACCTCTCTCTAACCATCCCATAGCCTCTCTACCCTCTCTAACCATCCCATAGCCTCTCTACCTCTCTCTAACTATCCCATAGCCTCTCTACCTCTCTCTCACCCTCTCAAAGCCTAGAGATGAGGTATAAAATAATGTAAAGGTAGAGATTCATTCTTTCAGAGGTACCTAAACATTTCAGCCAAACCTCAAGGAAGAATCTGTTTGACTGATTCCCGCACATCACCCGCAGTATTTGAATCGATCTGACTGATTCACACACATCACCCGTAGTATTAGAATCTATGACTGATTCACACACATCACCCACAGTATTAGAATATATCTGACTGATTCACACACATCACCTGCAGTATTAGAATATATCTGACTGATTCACACACATCACCCGCAGTATTAGAATATATCTGACGGATTCACACACATCACCCGCAATATTAGAATCTATCTGACAGATTCACACACATCACCCACAGTATTAGAATCTATCTGACAGATTCACACACATCACCCACAGTATTAGAATCTATCTGACAGATTCACACACATCACCCGCAGTATTAGAATCTATCTGACTGATTCACACACCTCACCCGCAGTATTAGAATCTATGACTGATTTACACACATCACCTGCAGTAGATTTCTCCCTCCATGACACCACCAATCTCCCTTTGAATGGGATGTTGAGCCAATCTGGGTAGAAGCTGACCTAAGGCACAGATCTAGGATCAGTTGATCCTCCCCCACTCCTTAACTTAACCTGCAACTGGCCTTAGATCACTGTCTTGATTCCATCTTACTCCGTGTTTTACCTGCCCTCCTCTCTGTCCTCCATTTTGTGTCTTACAGTTTCGGGATGAACCATGATGGAATAGGAAACTCATGTGGGACTAAAGGCCACGAGGCCGCCAAGCTGATGGCGGCCCACATCACAGCTAACACCAACCCCTTTTCCTGGTCGGCCTGCAGTAAGGACTATATCACCAGCTTCCTCGAGTAAGTGGAAGAGGGCACCGCCTATCTCAGTTTATTCCCAGTTAAAAACCACCTATTGAAACTCTTGTACATATCCTGAACCAACCAGAAACGTCCTGAGTAGGTGAAAAGACACGGATAGCCTTCCAGCCGTCCAAACATTGAGCCGGGGATTTGGGACAGACACAGAAATCCTACACTCGTCCTCCTCTTCAGAATCGCCTGTCTCTCCGTGCTTTGAATAACAGATAGGTTTGTTTTCTTGCCTCTGTAAAGAGGGATATTCTTCATTTATTTCAAATAGTGCCCCTCAGAACCGCAGATGATAACAGATAGAGTCTGGGTTTAGAAGTATTAAACAAATCCTCTCGTCAGACAGCGTCCATAGAAAACAAAGCAGCTTGGCCTTGAAGGCCCTCAACTTGTTAACCCAACGAATGGTTTTCAGCGTGCGTGTCGGGAGAACGATGGCCCTGGTTGTCAGAGCGTGCTCTCTGGTGAAAGCCTTCCCGAGTCGGGAGAGACGAGGAGAGGCGAGGAGAGGAGAGGAGAGACGAGGAGAGGAGAGACGAGGAGAGGAGAGACGAAGAGGAGAGGAGAGACGAGGAGAGGAGAGGAGAGACGAGGAGAGGAAAGGAGAGACGAGGAGAGGAGAGACGAGGAGAGGAGTGACGAGGAGAGGAGACGAGGAGAAGAGAGACGAGGAGAGGAGAGGAGAGACGAGGAGAGGAGAGACGAGGAGAGGAGAGGAGAGACGAGGAGAGGAGAGACGAGGAGAGGAGAGACGAGGAGAGGAGAGGAGAGACGAGGAGAGGAGAGGAGAGACGAGGAGAGGAGAGGAGAGACGAGGAGAGGAGAAACTAGGAGAGGAGAGGAGAGACGAGGAGAGGAGAGGAGAGACGAGGAGAGGAGAGACAAGGAGAGGAGAGGAGAGACGAGGAGAGGAGAGGAGAGACGAGGAGAGGAGAGACGAGGAGAGACGAGGAAAGACATTAGCTAGCAGCACCAAGTAGCATTGGCACATAGATGTAGACATATCACACGTACCAACTTCTCACAGTGCCACACAGCCTCGCTACGGTTTCTGGACATCCCCACGCTGGCCGTCTTTTCTCACGGTTGGATCACCTGAGAGTCTAGCCCTCTTTTCAGACCAAAGTGCAGAGAGGCTGAACATTTTTGCTCACATTGGCGTGACCCCCCCCCTGTTTTGTGCTGTTCCTTTTTCTTCTTCTCCTCGGAAATTCTGTTGTGGGTGAATTCGTCTTTGTGTCTTTTCCACTCTGCCTTTTCATTTGTGATGTCTTGCCTTTTGTCCTGGGAGGTTCTGCCTGTGAACTAGACGTTACCCTCCCGGGTTCTCTCCCTCCGGCAGTCTTTTGGATATGCCACACGTTTCTTCTCGCCAAGTAAACAACTTTGGCTGCGGCCTTGGCTTCTATACTGGGTTGCTGGTGCAATATGTGGCTGGTCGTTTGGGTTCTAAAGAATGGTTTATGAATGCAGACATAGTTCAAACACAGTTTACTCTGCGTGGTTCTCTTGCCAGTATGCCATAAATCAATAGTTCTGTAACTTTTAGCCTAGTTATATTCACAATAGATATACGACATGGAGTTCACTCCAATGTGGCCACCGGCCAAAAATGGTGCACTTTTCTATTGAAGCAATATCTAGGCCTCGATTCAATCCGTACGTTAGTCATAATCTGATTGAGCCGACATAGGCAGTGTTTAGTGTGAATGCAGAACCTTTGTAGCCGAAAAGGGGTGATCAGATTGAATCTCGACCCCAAGTCTTAAAATCACACGATTTCAATGTTCATTTCATCTCGTTAATATCTAGTCTTAACACGGCTGACCGAGGCGGGGGTTTAGGATCCGGCGATGCTTCCTCTTCTGATTTGAAGAGATTTCCTCTCTGACAGTGTAACGAACTTGGCTTTTCCCAGAGGACAGGAAGCTGCTTGGACTCTGTCAAGTAATACTTTTCTATATTTAAACATCAGACTATTTGATCTCTCCCCGAAGCAATAAACGGTGGAGTCTGCCCCAGACCTGGTTTGCCGGGGTGTGGGTTGATGTAGTGGGCCGGGAGGGTAGGTCTTAGGGGAGCTCAGCTGACCAGAGCTAGGCTCTCTCTGGTGAGACAGACCTCTCCAAGGAAAAGGATTATTCCACTACAGAGGAAAAGAGAGAGAGAGAGAGAGAGAGAGAGGGGAAGGGGAGGGAGAAAGAGAAAGGAGGGAGAAAGCAAGAGGAAATAGAGAGAAAGAGAGGGAAGGGGAGGGAGAAAGATAAAGGAGGGAGAAAGGAAGAGGGAGATAGAGAGAAAGAGAGAGGGGAAGGGGAGGGAGAAAGAGAAAGGAGGGAGAAAGGAAGAGGGAGATAGAGAGAAAGAGTAAAAGGGTCAATTGAAGAGGTGAAATGTTATACTACACAGGGCCTGAGCTCCAGTGTTCTTCCTCTCCTCTCCGGTTGGTGGACATGCTTTAGCTGAGTTGAGTATGGTTTCCTATTAGATGTGCTGTCTGATCATCTGGTGGGGGCCAAAGGCTCCTGGCTGCCTCTGGCCAATCTGCAAAGTACAGAGGAGATTATTTAACTTTGATTGTGGTGTTTTTGTGTTTTGAAATAATTTGATAGCTCACTTCAGTGTAGCTCCTACTGATGAGCAAAGTTGTAGTTAAAACGGTTAATTGGATCGGACTGTCCCAACATCTGATGAAGATGGAGAAGGAGACTACCGTTACACAGATCTCTAGTTCACTCCTAAAAAGAGGGATGCGTTCTCTCTCCCCCTCTGTTTCACTCTGTTCCCTCCTTCCTCTCTCTCCTCCGCTAGCTCCCCTCTCTTCACTCACTCAATCACTCAATCTCTCTCTCCCTCTCTCTCTCTCCCCCCTCTCCCCCTCTCTGCCCCTCTCTCTCTCTCCCTCTCTCCCTCTCTCTGTCTCTCTCTCTCTCTATGTCTCTCTCGCGCTCCCTCTCCCTCCCTCTCTCTCTGTCCCTCTCTCTCTGTCCCTCTCTCCCTCCCCCTCTCTCTCTCTCTCCCTCTCCCTCTCTCCCGTCTCCTCTCTCTCCGTCTCTCTCTCCCTCTCTCCCTCTCTCTCTCATCTCTCCTTCTCCCCTCTCTGTTCCTCTCTCTCTGTCCCTCCCCCTCTCTCTCTCTCTCTCTCTCTCCCTCTCCCTCTCTCCGTCTTTCTCTCTCCGTCTCTCTCTCTCCCTCTCTCCCTCTGTCTCTCTCCCTCGCTCCCTCTGTCTCTCTCCCTCTCCCTCTCTCCCTCTCTCTCTCATCTCTCCTTCTCCCTCTCTCTGTCCCTCTCTCTCTGTCCCTCCCTCCCCCTCTCTCTCTCTCTCTCTCTCTCTCTCTCTCTCTCCCTCTCTCCGTCTCTCTCTCTCCGTCTCTCTCTCTCCATCTCTCTCTCTCCGTCTCTCTCCCTCTGTCTCTCTCTCTCCGTCTCTCTCTCTCCCTCTCTCCCTCTGTCTCTCTCCCTCTCCCTCTCTCATCTCTCCTTCTCCCTCTCTCTGTCCCTCTCTCTCTGTCCCTCCCTCCCCCCCTCTCTCTCTCTCCCTCTCCCTCTCTCCGTCTCTCTCTCTCCGTCTCTCTCTCTCCCTCTCTCTCTCTCCCTCTCTCCCTCTGTCTCTCCCTCTCTCCCTCTCCCCTCTCCTCTCTCCCTCTGTCTCTCTCCCTCTCTCCCTCTCCCTCTCTCCCTCTCTCTCTCATCTCTCCTTCTCCCTCTCTCTGTCCCTCTCTCTCTGTCCTCCTCCCCCTCTCTCTCTCTCTCTCTCTCTCTCTCTCTCTCCCTCTCTCCGTCTCTCTCTCTCCGTCTCTCTCTCTCCATCTCTCTCTCTCCGTCTCTCTCCCTCTGTCTCTCTCTCTCCGTCTCTCTCTCTCCCTCTCTCCCTCTGTCTCTCTCCCTCTCCCTCTCTCCCTCTCTCCCTCTCTCCCTCTCTCTCTCATCTCTCCTTCTCCCTCTCTCTGTCCCTCTCTCTCTGTCCCTCCCTCCCCCCCTCTCTCTCTCTCCCTCTCCCTCTCTCCGTCTCTCTCTCTCCGTCTCTCTCTCTCCCTCTCTCCCTCTCTCCCTCTCTCCCTCT
>NW_027010339.1:0-33034 GCF_036934945.1 Oncorhynchus masou masou
CACAGTGTACTGATAATTTGGACTTCCACCAATCTAACCATGGAGCTTCCAAGAATAATGGATGGTGGCTGTTATTCATTCGAGCCGGACCCTCAGCCCAACCTAACCACAATCAGGGGCTCCTCTAACTGCCCCCCACACAAATGACAGGAATATCAGAGCCCACCGTAGACCCGGTGAAGCAGAACCCACCGGCGATACATCATAACGTTACGGAAGGAACCTCCGACTCTCCATGAGAAGGTGAGACATTAGGCTCCAGAGCAGCAAAGTTATTCGATGTCGGCAGCCCATTCATGAATCCCGTGACTGCAGGAGACTCAGAGAGTGGAGGACGCCGCCGCTATCGACTTAGGCGATGGACGGTGTGACGTGTCTCCCTGTCTGGCCAGTCAGGTCCAGGAGAGAATCATCCTGCGATTCAGCAACACAGGGTCCTGCCAACGCCGGCGCTGAGCGATCACTTCCGAGCAGCGGCCAGTCCACCAAAGATAGCCTGCCTGAAGGTGAGACTCTCATCAGCGATGCACGACCCTCGAGGTAGAGGACAACTAAAAATCGCAGGTCTTGGCTTTCCCAGTAGCCTCAGCTATTTGTATGTCCAGCATAGTGACTTCTTCTCTGTAGCCCTCCGTGAGCAGGTAATTGTCGCCCTGAAGGTCAGGGTGTTCGACTTCATCCGAACAGGGCGAGGTATATACAAGTCCTGCAGCGTTGACAGCGTAACGAGTTCTCCACTTTATCAATACAACGCAGGAAGACCGAGACGAACATGTTCTTGTGCTGATGTTGCTTCCAGAGGCAGTTTGGAGCTCGATGAATCAAATAAACCTCCAAAACACTATATTTCCTCTCTCACAAACACTCCAGCCACATGCTGCTCATCCACTTCCTGACAGTTCAGTGGGAACGTTGTGATAGATACTTTCTGGATGATACGGCTCTCATTTGTGGAATGACCAAGGTGCAGCGTGGTAGGCGTGCAGCGTGATGGCGTACATCGTTCAATTTATTGATGACACCGAAAGCAAAATAACAACGACAAAAAACGAAAAGCGCACAGTTCTGTAAGGCAAAACAAACTATACAGAAAACAAGATCCCACAAAACCAAAAAGGAAAATGACCACTTATATATGATCCCCAATCAGAGACAACGATAGACAGCTGCCTCTGATTGGGAGCCACACTCAGCAGGTCAGGCTCGTGACACTGGAGAATGGCTGTGCCGTGCTTCCTCTCTCGGACTCTGAAAATGAATCAGACAATGTGAAAATCCCTGATTTACGTAAAAACATTTTCTTAGAACCAGACATCGTTGTGTCTTCTGATGACAATGGTGGGGAGAAACGGTGTCTTTGTCACAGAAGAGGTTGACTGAGTTTTGAAATCCGTGGAATGCCCAGTGGAATGCCCAGTGGAATGCCCAGTGGAATGCCCAGTGGAATGCCCAGTGGAATGCCCAGTGGAATGCCCAGTGGAAGCAGAGAGATGATTGCCAAATGCAGAAAGAGTCCGAAAAGAGAACACAGAAAGAAGGCTGTTGTATAAAACACAAATATTTGTCAGAAAGTCGTTTTCATTGCAAGTTAAAGCTGTACTGTTAACTAGCAAGCTAATGTTAACTGGCTGGCTCGCTATCTAACGTTACATGTATGATCTGTGTATAGTTAATGTTAGCTGGCTGGCTCGCTATCTAACGTTACATGTCTGATCTGTGTATAGCTAATGTTAGCTGGCTGGCTCGCTATCTAACGTTACATGTCTGATCTGTGTATAGTTAATGTTAGCTGGCTGGCTCGCCAGCTAATGTTATGTCTGATCTGTGTATAGCTAATGTTAACTGGTTGGCTCGCTAGCTAATGTTACATGTATGATCTGTGTATAGCTAATGTTAGCTGGCTGGCTCGCTATCTAACGTTACATGTATGATCTGTGTAAGAGCTCTAGAAAGGGGCCAGTTGGAATTCGAGTTGGATGACCGTTGAAATGGATTTTCCCAGTTTGAGATCCTAGCTGATTTGAACGCGGGATTAGAGTTGGGATAATGGTTCATTGTTTAGCTAGCTAGCTAACTAGCTACATGTCGAAAACAAAAGACTCCACTATGCAAGTAACCGTTTCACTGTACCATTTCCACCTTCTGTGTCCTGTGCAATGTGATGAATAAACTTAGATTGTATTTGATGTAGTATGTTTACCAGAGACAGTAATGTGAATAACAACATGACCTGCACCAAAGTCAGATTAGGATGTAGGCCAAGGACTCGATAAACGTTTATTTATTTTTTACTACGACTTTTCGCCATTACTTTCATCACTTTTAGTCTCGAAAGCTTTGGTTGTTTAATACACTGTGAATCCTTAAAGAGATGGGTGGGGCTAAAGCTTAAGAGGGTGTGAACGATTCTGCTGAATGGGCGGGGCTAAAGAAGAGCTCTCTGGTCGGTCTACCAAAACACTCACATTCATCTCTCAAAGCAGAATTACATTCTCATTGTTCCTCAACTGCAACGTTGTGGCTCTGAGTCTCTAATTTTGTAAAAAATATACATTTCAAATGTTGCTACATACTGTAGGACATATATTTTAGAGGCTATTTATACAGAAAATTGGTCTTCAACCTCTATTATCCTAAACTGTTGACAATAATTGTATTACTCAATTTCTGATAAATCACATGCCTTACTGTTCTCCAGTTTAAGTAAAAGCAGGATTATCCCTCGACTGCCATTCATTCCAATTAGACTGGTTTGGATTTCTCCTGACCAAGATGGCTGCCATTCATTCCAATTAGACTGGTTTGGATTTCTCCCTGACCAAGATGGCTGCCATTCATTCCAATTAGACTGGTTTGGATTTCTCCCTGACCAAGATGGCTGCCATTCATTCCAATTAGACTGGTTTGGATTTCTCCCTGACCAAGATGGCTGCCATTCATTCCAATTAGACTGGTTTGGATTTCTCCCTGACCAAGATGGCTGCCATTTTCACCTCATTCTGGAATTTTGAGGGATTATGACATAGTAATTGAATAGGATCTCTATGGGGATACTGCTATGTAATCACCACACGCATGCACACGAACACCCAAACGCACTGTGTGTGGTGTCAGAGTCTGGATCCATCCACTCCCCTGCAGAGGACTGGCACTACTCCAAGAGGTGCTTCTCTTCTCACTGCTGACAATCGGCTCTCTGTTTAACAGACAAACTTTAACCATCTCTCTTCCCCCCCCCACCCCACTACTCACCCTCCGTCTTCCCCTCACCCCACTACTCACCCTTCCCTCTCACCCCCACTACTCCCCCCCACTACTCACTCCTCCTTCTTCCCCCCCCACCCCACTACTCAACCCTCCATCTTCCCCTCCCCCACTACTCACCCCTCCCTCTCACCCCCACTACTCCCCCCACTACTCACTCCTCCTTCTTCCCCCCCACCCCACTACTCACCCCTCCGTCTTCCCCTCACCCCACTACTCACCCCTCCCTCTCCCCCCACCCCACTACTCACTCCTCCCTCTTCCCCTCACCCCACTACTCACCCCTCCCTCTCCCCCCACCCCACTACTCACCCCTCCCTCTTCCCCTCACCCCACTACTCACTCCTCCCTCTCCCCCACTACCCCCCACCACTCACTCCTCCCTCTTCCCCCCACCCCACTACATACCCCCTCCCTCTTCCTCCCCCCACTCACCCCTCCCTCTCCTCTCCTCCCCCCACTACTCAGCCTTCCCTCTCCCCCACACCCCCCTACTCACCCCTCCCTCTCCTCTCCACCCCCATCCCCCTACTCACCCCTCCCTCTCCTCTCCCCCCCCACCCCCTACTGAACAGCTTTCTGTTTTCCTCTCTCTCTCTCTCTGTTGTAATTGCTATGTCACTGCTGCAGTACCCAGTGGGCAGTGCAGTCTAGTTTACCAATAGAGATAGTCTACTCATCATGACATTGCTTTTCCTTCTCAACGTATTGATAAACACTCAGAAGGTGTATAACGTTGGACCTCCATTTCCAGTTCAGTCGGTTTCCCGTCCAGCTAATCTCTGGCTGCTTCCCACCATCCAGCTACTCTCTGGCTGCGTCCCACCATCCAGCTACTCTCTGGCTGCTTCCCACCGTCCAGCTACTCTCTGGCTGCTTCCCACCATCCAGCTACTCTCTGGCTGCTTCCCACTGTCCAGCTACTCTCTGGCTGCTTCCCACCGTCCAGCTACTCTCTGGCTGCTTCCCACCATCCAGCTACTCTCTGGCTGCGTCCCACCATCCAGCTACTCTCTGGCTGCTTCCCACCGTCCAGCTACTCTCTGGCTGCTTCCCACCATCCAGCTATCTCTGGCTGCGTCCCACCATCCAGCTATCTCTGGCTGCTTCCCACCATCCAGCTACTCTCTGGCTGCTTCCCACCATCCAGCTACTCTCTGGCTGCTTCCCACCATCCAGCTATCCTCTGGCTGCGTCCCACCATCCAGCTACCCTCTGGCTGCGTCCCACAATCCAGCTACCCTCTGGCTGCGTCCCACCATCCAGCTACGTCCCACCATCCAGCTACGTCCCACCATCCAGCTACTCTAACCATGTGTCCCAAATTGCATGCTATTCCCTATATAGTGCACTACACTACACTATATAGGGCACTACACGAGGGAATAGGGTGTCGTTTGTGACTCAATCTCAGTCTTTCCCAGATGACTATGATAATTTCTATCCATCAGACATCCGGTTGGAAGGACCAATGAAAGGACACTGAGCCCATTCCCTCCGTAACACTGGGTGAGAGGAGAGAGGGAACGGCTAGTAGCCTAGTGTTGATGGCCACAGGGTAGGAGGAGAAGGAGTAGAGGAGGAATGAGAAAAGAGGAGAAGAGGAGGACGGGAGGAGAGGAGATGAGAAGAGGGGAGGAGGAGGGAGGAGAGGAGAAGAGGGGAGGAGGAGGGAGGAGAGGAGAAGAGAGGAGAAGAGGAGGATGGGAGGAGAGGCGATGAGAAGAGGGGAGGAGGAGGGAGGAGAGGAGAAGAGTAGAGGAGGAGTGAGGAAGAGGAGGGAGGAGAGGAGAAGAGTGGAGGAGAGGTGAGGAGTGGAGGAGGAGGGAGGAGAGGGGAGAGGAGAGGAGAGGAGAAGAATGGAGAAGGAGGGGGGCCCCGGTGCCAGTAAAAACTGCCTATTCTCTCTCTGCCTGTCTCCATCTTTAATCACAGTCTTTTGACTGTCATTTGAGAAGTAGCCATTACGTTATTGAGGGCTTCACGCCTTCACACAATGCTTAAAAAAATAACAAGCTCTGCATGTCGCTATGTGCACGTCGCTATGTCCTGGTTGTCATGGAGATGGTTGCCTCTGGTGTCACCGAACGATACTGTCTCAAGGACTAGAGGAGAGGAACAGGCTTGGTGTGTGTGTGAGAGAGAGAGAGAGAGAGAGAGAGAGAGAGAGAGAGAGAGAGAGAGAGAGATAGGGAGATAAAGAGAGAGAAAGAGAGAGAGAGAAAGAGAGGGACATTTGAAATGTGTTTATTCTTTAGGAACTTCTGTGAGTGTAATGTTTACTGTTAATTTGTATTGTTTATTTCACCTTTGTTTATTATCTACTTCACTTGCTTTGGCAATGTTAATACATGTTTCCCATGCCAATAAAGCCCCTTGAATTGAATTGAATTGAATTGAGAGAGAGAGAGAGAGAGGAGAGGAACAGGCTTGGTGTGTGTGTGAGAGAGAGAGAGAGAGACAGAGAGAGAGAGACAGAGAGACAGAGAGAGAGAGAGAGAGAGAGAGACAGACAGAGAGAGAGAGAGACAGAGAGAGAGACAGAGAGAGAGAGAGAGACAGAGAGAGAGAGACAGAGAGAGACAGAGAGAGATACAGAGAGAGATACAGAGAGAGAGAGACAGAGAGAGAGAGACAGAGAGAGAGAGAGAGAGAGACAGAGACAGAGACAGAGACAGAGAGAGAGACAGAGAGAGAGACAGAGAGAGAGAGAGAGAGAGAGAGAGAGAGAGAGATTTAAAAAAATAATAAATAAAGAATAAATACATGAATGCATAATTCTGTCTGTTTGATATTCATGACGGAACTTTCCGATAGGTTTGCACACCTGAGTCCTGAAAGGAGAAGGAAAACCACACAACGCTGGACGAAGTTTGTGGGTAACCTATGACCTTCCCAAGGAGCAATGGTGAATACATCAAGTGAGCCAAGATGGTCCTGCATAGCAGCTCAGGGCTGCAGCCGGAGTCTCCACACACTTGCACACGTTCTTGCACGGAGCCAATGCTTACAACAATCATATACTTTTAAATTTTATCCCGTGGAGTGTACAAGTGCACACTTTTGGAAAAAAGTCTGGAGAATTGGGACTCAGTCAAGATCACCTTCATCTTATGCATAACTCTGCCTATTTAGTATTCATTCATTCATTCATTTATAATTGCTATCCCGCAGGCAGGAAGTCCCCTGGGCTTGATCCAAAATGGCGTCTCACCTTCAGCTTGTGCTCATGCTCCTTGTTGACGCGGGTCAGCAGCTGGGCCTTGCGTCGGTTCAGGGCGTCGATGAGGGCGTCACACTGCGCCACCAGACAGGCTTCGAACTCCACGCCGTTCTCCTGGAGGACAGACAGACAGTTAGACAGACAGATATAAAGAAAGATAAGACAGATAGGCAGAGACAGACAGCTGGGACACAAGGCAGTGTGGATAGACTTTGATGAAAGCATCAAAACAGGCATTAGAAATAATATGCATCATTCCTATGTTTAGAAAACAGGCAAACTCACCAGACGGACAGAAAATGTGAGGAGGTATGTAATCAAGCGTCTCCTAGTAAGAGTGCTGATTTAGGATCAGTTCTACCTTTTTAGTCACAGTAAGATAAGATGACATGGACAAGAGGGCAGCTGATCCTACACATATGGTGACTGATCATTGAAAAACACCAATAGAAAAGGAAGCACTGACAACATGGTGGAGATCGCGGTACACTGTGATGCCAGACCAGAGGCAGACTGCCATGCTGACAACATTTAAAAGGGTTGGGGGAATGAGGGCAGACTACTGGGAAAGGAACAGTCATCGGGAGACTATTGGTAGTCTTTGTAGACTATTTTGACTATTTGTAGTTTTGAAGACTATTTTGACTATTTGTAGTTTTGAAGACTATATGAAAACTATTTGGAGTTTTTGGAGACGAAATGAAAAAATATTAGTAGTTTTTAGAGACTATCTGAAGACTCTTTGTAGTTTTTAGAGACTATCTGAAGACTATTGTAGTTTTTAGAGACTATCTGAAGACTATTGTAGTTTTTAGAGACTATATGAAAAACTATTTGTAGTTTTTTAGAGACTATATGAAAAACTATTTGTAGTTTTTTAGAGACTATCTGAAGACTCGTTTTTAGAGACTATATGAAAAACTATTTGTAGTTTTTAGAGACTATCTGAAGACTATTTGTAGTTTTTAGAGACCATATGAAAAATTATTTGTAGTTTTTAGAGACTATCTGAAGACTATTTGTAATGACACTTCATGTTAACCAGAAGTTCTGTTGAACAGATGGAAGAAACAAGTGAAACACGTTTTGAGACGTCATTGAGATCTGCTGGTTCCATCAAGGTGAGGTACCACCACCAGTTGAATACGTGTTCTACTGTGTTCTACGGTGTTCTACGGTGTTCTACGGTGTTCAACGGTGTTCTACGGTGTGTATTATTATATAGTATTAAACCTCAATTATGGCCACCAAACCCAATTCCACCCTCCTCTCCTCTCCTCCTCCTCCTCCTCCTCACCTTCAGCGTTCCCCACCCTGATGTCACGAGTAAGGGTCTCCCTGGACCATCAGTGGGCTGTGTGACAAGAAAAGCAGTCAGCGTGGACGTCTGATCTAACTGATAGAAATATAATGCTTTACTCCTAGGAGGACAGTCAAAATGGCCACAAGAAGGTCCACCAGTTATGACATCATTGACCTGAACGAGGACCCTCGTTCTACTCATTCTATTTCTATAATCTCTTCAAAACCCTGTTGTCTGGCCAGCAGCTTAACTCTATCTGTATCAGAGTATCACCATACTATATCTATCTGTATCAGAGTGTCACCATACTATATCTATCTGTATCACCATACTATATCTATCTGTATCAGAGTGTCACCAGACTATATCTATCTGTATCAGAGTGTCACCATACTATATCTATCTGTATCAGAGTATCACCATACTATATCTATCTGTATCAGAGTATCACCATACTATATCTATCTGTATCAGAGTATCACCAGACTATATCTATCTGTATCATCCATAGTATCACCATACTATATCTATCTGTATCAGAGTGTCACCATACTATATCTATCTGTATCAGTGTCACCATACTATATCTATCTGTATCATCCATAGTATCACCATACTATATCTATCTGTATCACCATACTATATCTATCTGTATCAGAGTGTCACCATACTATATCTATCTGTATCAGAGTATCTCCATACTATATCTATCTGCATCACCATACTATATCTATCTGTATCAGTGTGTCACCATACTATATCTATCTGTATCTCCAAACTATATCTATCTGTATCAGAGTGTCACCATACTATATCTATCTGTATCAGAGTGTCACCAGACTATATCTATCTGTATCAGAGTGTCACCATACTATATCTATCTGTATCAGAGTGTCACCAGACTATATCTATCTGTATCAGAGTGTCACCATACTATATCTATCTGTATCACCATACTATATCTATCTGTATCAGAGTGTCACCATACTATATCTATCTGTATCAGAGTATCACCATACTATATCTATCTGTATCAGAGTGTCACCATACTATATCTATCTGTATCAGAGTGTCACCATACTATATCTATCTGTATCAGAGTGTCACCATACTATATCTATCTGTATCAGAGTGTCACCATACTATATCTATCTGTATCAGAGTGTCACCATACTATATCTATCTGTATCAGAGTGTCACCATACTATATCTATCTGTATCAGAGTGTCACCAGACTATATCTATCTGTATCAGAGTGTCACCATACTATATCTATCTGTATCAGAGTGTCACCAGACTATATCTATCTGTATCAGAGTGTCACCATACTATATCTATCTGTATCACCATACTATATCTATCTGTATCAGAGTGTCACCATACTATATCTATCTGTATCAGAGTATCACCATACTATATCTATCTGTATCAGAGTGTCACCATACTATATCTATCTGTATCAGAGTGTCACCATACTATATCTATCTGTATCAGAGTGTCACCATACTATATCTATCTGTATCAGAGTGTCACCATACTATATCTATCTGTATCAGAGTGTCACCATACTATATCTATCTGTATCAGAGTGTCACCATGCTATATCTATCTGTATCAGAGTGTCACCATACTATATCTATCTGTATCAGAGTATCACCATACTATATCTATCTGCATCACCATACTATATCTATCTGTATCAGTGTGTCACCATACTATATCTATCTGTATCTCCATACTATATCTATCTGTATCAGAGTGTCACCATACTATATCTATCTGTATCAGAGTGTCACCATACTATATCTATCTGTATCATCCATAGTATCACCATACTATATCTATCTGTATCAGTTTCACCATACTATATCTATCTGTATCAGTTTCACCATACTATATCTATCTGTATTAGAGTGTCACCATACTATATCTATCTGTATCAGAGTGTCACCATACTATATCTATCTGTATCAGAGTGTCACCAGACTATATCTATCTGTATCACCATACTATATCTATCTGTATCAGAGTATCACCATACTATATCTATCTGTATCAGAGTGTCACCATACTATATCTATCTGTATCAGAGTGTCACCATACTATATCTATCTGTATCAGAGTGTCACCATACTATATCTATCTGTATCACCATACTATATCTATCTGTATCAGAGTGTCACCATACTATATCTATCTGTATCAGAGTATCACCATACTATATCTATCTGTATTAGAGTGTCACCATACTATATCTATCTGTATCAGAGTGTCACCAGACTATATCTATCTGTATCAGAGTGTCACCATACTATATCTATCTGTATCACCATACTATATCTATCTGTATCAGAGTGTCACCAGACTATATCTATCTGTATCACCATACTATATATATCTGTATCAGTGTCACCAGACTATATCTATCTGTATCAGAGTGTCACCAGACTATATCTATCTGTATCAGTGTCACCATACTATATCTATCTGTATCAGTGTCACCATACTATATCTATCTGTATCAGTGTCACCATACTATATCTATCTGTATCAGAGTGTCACAATACGATATCTTCTATCTATTGTTGCCGGGTGACTCTTGAGGCGAAGTTCACAGGTTAAATGTTCCGTACGTGTCAGTAAGCTACAGTTCCTAAAAGATGACATGGGGGGAGGAGCTATGGCTGGGTGAACGTGTAGGAGGGGTTTAGGACGGCATGTGGGAGGGGCTATGAGTGGCTATGGGAGTAGGGGGAGATGCTTGTAACGGCGAGAGGAGCGACATGGCTTTGCGTCCCAAATGGCACCCTATTCCCTATATAGGGCACTACTTTTGGACAGACTGATTGGCCCTGATGAAAGTAGTGCACTTTATAGGGAATAGGCAGCCATTTGTGATGTACACTATGACAGTGTAGGCAGTACAGTGTGTACCTGGATGTGCTGCACCATGTTCCTCAGCTGAACCAGGAACTCTTTGGCTTCTGTGGCTCGGTCCGACAGGATGTTGAGGGCCTGGGACAGCTGGCCCTGAGGAGGAGAGGACAGAGGGGAAAACATGGTCAGAGAACAGAGAGAAAAACATGGCCAGTATTGGACACATCCACATCCACTGGTAGAAAACGTAGCAATTGTCATACTGGAGTAAAAGTAAAGATCCCTTAATAGAAAATGACTCAAGTAAAAGTAAAAGTCACCCAGAAAAATACTACTTGACTAAAAGTCTAAAAGTATTTGGTTTTAAAGATACTTAAGTATCAAAAGGAAAAGTATGAATAATTGAAAATTCCTTATATTAAGAAAATCAGACGGCACAATGTTCTTTTTCTTTTCGGATAGCCAGGGGCACATTCCAACACTGACATCATTTACAGATAGCCAGGGGAACACTCCAACACTCAGACATCATTTACAGATAGCCAGGGGAACACTCCAACACTCAGACATCATTTACAGATAGCCAGGGGAACACTCCAACACTGACATCATTTACAGATAGCCAGGGGCACATTCCAACACTCAGACATCATTTACGGATAGCCAGGGGCACATTCCAACACTCAGACATCATTTACGGATAGCCAGGGGCACATTCCAACACTCAGACATCATTTACAGATAGCCAGGGGCACATTCCAACACTCAGACACCATTTACAGATAGCCAGGGGCACATTCCAACACCCAGACATCATGTACAGATAGCCAGGGGCACATTCCAACACTCAGACATCATTTACAGATAGCCAGGGGAACACTCCAACACTCAGACATCATGTACAGATAGTCAGGGGCACATTCCAACACCCAGACATCATGTACAGATAGTCAGGGGCACATTCCAACACCCAGACATCATGTACAGATAGTCAGGGGCACATTCCAACACCCAGACATCATGTACAGATACCCAGGGGCACATTCCAACACTCAGACACCATTTACAGATAGCCAGGGGAACACTCCAACACTCAGATATCATGTACAGATAGTCAGGGGCACATTCCAACACCCAGACATCATTTACAGATAGCCAGGGGCACATTCCAACACTCAGACATCATTTACAGATAGCCAGGGGAACACTCCAACACTCAGACATCATGTACAGATAGTCAGGGGCACATTCCAACACCCAGACATCATTTACAGATAGCCAGGGGCACATTCCAACACTCAGACATCATTTACAGATAGCCAGGGGAACACTCCAACACTCAGACATCATGTACAGATAGTCAGGGGCACATTCCAACACCCAGACATCATTTACAGATAGCCAGGGGCACATTCCAACACTCAGACATCATTTACAGATAGCCAGGGGAACACTCCAACACTCAGACATCATGTCCAGATCAGAGGCAGGAGGGATGACCAGGGATGTTCTCTGTTTAGTGAGTCCTCCAGATCAGAGGCAGTAGGGATGACCAGGGATGTTCTCTGTTTAGTGAGTCCTCCAGATCAGAGGCAGTAGGGATGACCAGGGATGTTCTCTGTTTAGTAAGTCCTCCAGATCAGAGGCAGGAGGGATGACCAGGGATGTTCTCTGTTTAGTGAGTCCTCCAGATCAGAGGCAGTAGGGATGACCAGGGATGTTCTCTGTTTAGTGAGTCCTCCAGATCAGAGGCAGTAGGGATGACCAGGGATGTTCTCTGTTTAGTGAGTCCTCCAGATCAGAGGCAGGAGGGATGACCAGGATGTTCTCTGTTTAGTGAGTCCTCCAGATCAGAGGCAGTAGGGATGACCAGGGATGTTCTCTGTTTAGTGAGTCCTCCAGATCAGAGGCAGTAGGGATGACCAGGGATGTTCTCTGTTTAGTAAGTCCTCCAGATCAGAGGCAGGAGGGATGACCAGGGATGTCCTCTGTTTAAGTGAGTCCTCCAGATCATAGGCAGTAGGGATGACCAGGGATGTTCTCTGTTTAGTAAGTCCTCCAGATCAGAGGCAGGAGGGATGACCAGGGATGTTCTCTGTTTAGTGAGTCCTCCAGATCAGAGTCAGTAGGGATGACCAGGGATGTTCTCTGTTTAGTGAGTCCTCCAGATCAGAGGCAGTAGGGATGACCAGGGATGTTCTCTGTTTAGTGAGTCCTCCAGATCAGAGGCAGTAGGGATGACCAGGGATGTTCTCTGTTTAGTGAGTCCTCCAGATCAGAGGCAGTAGGGATGACTAGGGTTGTTCTCTGTTTAGTGAGTCCTCCAGATCAGAGGCAGTAGGGATGACCAGGGATGTTCTCTGTTTAGTGAGTCTTCCAGATCAGAGGCAGGAGGGATGACCAAAGATGTTCTCTGTTTAGTGAGTCCTCCAGATTAGAGGCAGTAGGGATGACCAGGGATGTTCTCTGGTTAGTGAGTCCTCCAGATCAGAGGCAGTAGGGATGACCAGGGTTGTTCTCTGTTTAGTGAGTCCACCAGATCAGAGGCAGTAGGGATGACCAGGGATGTTCTCTGTTTAGTGAGTCCTCCAGATCAGAGGCAGTAGGGATGACCAGGGATGTTCTCTGTTTAGTGAGTCCTCCAGATCAGAGGCAGTAGGGAGGACCAGGGATGTTCTCTGTTTAGTGAGTCCTCCAGATCAGAGGCAGGAGGGAGGACCAGGGATGTTCTCTGTTTAGTGAGTCCTCCAGATCAGAGGCAGTAGGGAGGACCAGGGATGTTCTCTGTTTAGTGAGTCCTCCAGATCAGAGGCAGTAGGGAGGACCAGGGATGTTCTCTGTTTAGTGAGTCCTCCAGATCAGAGGCAGGAGGGATGACCAGGGATGTTCTCTGTTTAGTGAGTCCTCCAGATCAGAGGCAGGAGGGATGACCAGGGATGTTCTCTGTTTAGTGAGTCCTCCAGATCAGAGGCAGGAGGGATGACCAGGGATGTTCTCTGTTTAGTGAGTCCTCCAGATCAGAGGCAGGAGGGAGGACCAGGGTTGCTGTTCTCTTGATAAGTGTGTGAATTGGCCCATTTTCCTGTCCTGATAAGCATTCCAAAATATAACGAGTACTTTTGGGTGTCAGGGTAAATATATGGAGTAAAAAGTACAGTATTTTATTTCGGAAAGGGGGGGGATACCTAGTCAGTTGTCCAACTGAATGTATTCAACTGAAATGTGTCTTTCGCATTTAACCCAACCCCTCTGAATCAGAGAGGTGTGGGGGGGGGGGGGCTGGCTTAATCGACCTCCACGTCTTCTGCGCCATTGGGAACAGTGGGTTAACTGCCTTGTTCAGGGGAACAGTGGGTTAAACTGCCTTGTTCAGAGGAACAGTGGGGTTAACTGCCTTGTTCAGGGGAACAGTGGGTTAAACTGCCTTGTTCAGAGGAACAGTGGGTTAACTGTCTTGCTCAGGGGAACAGTGGGTTAACTGCCTCGCTCAGGGGAACAGTGGGTTAACTGCCTCGTTCAGGGGAACAGTGGGTTAACTGCCTTGTTCAGGGGAACAGTGAGTTAACTGCCTTGCTCAGGGGAACAGTGGGTTAACTGCCTTGCTCAGGGGAACAGTGGGTTAACTGCCTTGCTCAGGGGAACAGTGGGTTAACTGCCTTGTTCAGGGGAACAGTGGGTTAACTGCCTTGTTCAGAGGAACAGTGGGTTAACTGTCTTGCTCAGGGGAACAGTGGGTTAACTGCCTTGTTCAGAGGAACAGTGGGTTAACTGTCTTGCTCAGGGGAACAGTGGGTTAACTGCATTGTTCAGGGGAACAGTGGGTTAACTGCATTGCTCAGGGGAACAGTGGGTTAACTGCCTTGCTCAGGGGAACAGTGGGTTAGCTGCCTTGCTCATGGGAACAGTGGGTTAACTGCCTTGCTCAGGGGAACAATGGGTTAACTGCCTTGCTCAGGGGAACAGTGGGTTAACTGCATTGCTCAGGGGAACAGTGGGTTAACTGCCTTGCTCAGAGGAACAGTGGGTTAACTGCCTTGCTCAGGGGAACAGTGGGTTAACTGCCTTGTTCAGGGGAACAGTGGGTTAACTGCCTTGCTCAGAGGAACAGTGGGTTAACTGCCTTGCTCAGGGGAACAGTGGGTTAACTGCCTTGCTCAGGGGAACAGTGGGTTAACTGCCTTGCTCAGGGGAACAGTGGGTTAACTGCCTTGCTCAGGGGAACAGTGGGTTAACTGCCTTGTTCAGGGGAACAGTGGGTTAAACTGCCTTGTTCAGAGGAACAGTGGGTTAACTGTCTTGCTCAGAGGAACAGTGGGTTAACTGCCTTGCTCAGGGGAACAGTGGGTTAACTGCCTTGCTCAGGGGAACAGTGGGTTAACTGCCTTGTTCAGGGGAACAGTGGGTTAACTGCCTTGCTCAGAGGAACAGTGGGTTAACTGCCTTGCTCAGGGGAACAGTGGGTTAACTGCCTTGCTCAGAGGAACAGTGGGTTAACTGCCTTGCTCAGAGGAACAGTGGGTTAACTGCCTTGCTCAGGGGAACAGTGGGTTAACTGCCTTGCTCAGGGGAACAGTGGGTTAACTGCCTTGTTCAGGGGAACAGTGGGTTAACTGCCTTGTTCAGGGGAACAGTGGGTTAACTGCCTTGCTCAGAGGAACAGTGGGTTAACTGCCTTGCTCAGGGGCAGAACATCAGATTTTTACCTAGTCAGCTTTGGGGGATTTGACCCTGCAACCTTTTGGGTTACTGACCCACGCTCCTACCTGCCAGGCTACCGAAGGAAGTGAAGTCAAAGTAAAAGTTGTCAAAAATATATATAGTAAAGTACAGATATCCCCCCAAAAAACTACTTAAGTATTACTTAAGAAAAAATTTCAGTATCTCGATTTGCAAAACTGATAAAATCAAATTAAAATCAAATTTTATTTGTCACATACACATGGTTAGCAGATGTTAATGCGAGTGTAGCGAAATGCTTGTGCTTCTAGTTCCGACAATGCAGTAATAACCAACAAGTAATCTAACAATTCCTAAACTACTGTCTTATACAGAGTGTAAGGGGATAAAGAATATGTACATAAGGATATATGAATGAGTGATGGTACAGAGCAGCATAGGCAAGATACAGTAGATGGTATCAAGTACAGTATATACATATGAGATGAGTATGTCATGTCTTGTTATGTCTGTTCCTGTCCTTTCTCTTCATTCTCTCTCTCTGCTGGTCTTTTTAGGTTACCTTCTCTGTCTCTCATTCTTCAGCTGTTCTACATCTTCCCTAACTAGCTCATTCACTCTTTCCCACCTGTTCTCTCTTCCCCCTCTGATTAGGTCTCTATTTCTCTCTCTGTTCCTGCTACTTTCAGTGTCTGATTCTTGTTTGTGTTTTTTGATGCCAGAAGCAGGCTGTCGTCTCGTTTGCTTCCACCTTGTCCTGTCCTGTCGGAGTCTGCCTGGCAGGAGCATCCTGCACTATACTAACGTTCTTTTTGTTCCGCTGACAACGTTGGAAGAGGATTTATGCCATTCCTGTATTTTCATTAAAGAACTCTGTTTTCTGTTAAAACCGCTTTTGGGTCTTCACTCAAGTTCATAACAGAAGAATCAGACCAAGAATGGACCCAGCGGCTCCGGACCCTTTTCACTCCGCCGTCGAGATCCAGGGAGCGATGCTAGGCAGACACGAGGAGGAATTGTCTGCTGCTCAACATGCCGTTGAGACCCTGGCCGTCCAAGTCTCCGACCTCACAAGACAGGTTCACCAACTCCACCTCGATCCACCGCCCACTTCCAGGGTTTCCGAGTCTCCGGAGCCCAGGATCAACAACCCGCCGTGTTACTCTGGGGAGCCCACTGAGTGCCGCTCATTCCTCACTCAGTGTGATGTGGTGTTCTCTCTCCAGCCCAACACTTACTCCAGGAGCGCAGCCCGCATCGCCTACGTCATTTCTCTCCTTACCGGACGGGCGCGTGAGTGGGGCACGGCAGTCTGGGAGGCGAGGGCTGAGTGTATTAACCAGTATCAGGACTTTAAGGAGGAGATGATACGGGTTTTTGACCGTTCTGTTTTTGGCGAGGAGGCTTCCAGGGCCCTGTCTTCCCTATGTCAGGGGAATAGATCCATAACGGATTATTCTATTGAGTTTTGCACTCTCGCTGCCTCTAGTGACTGGAACGAGCCGGCTTTGCTCGCTCGTTTTCTGGAGGGTCTCCACGTCGAGGTTAAGGATGAGATCCTCTCCCGGGAGGTTCCTTCCAGTCTGGACTCCTTAATAGCTCTCGCTATTCGCATAGAGCGACGGTTTGATCTTCTTCGCCGAGCTCGTGGAAAGGAGCTCACGTTCTCCGTTGCTCCCCTCTCCACATCACTGCCACCTGCCGCATCACTGCCACCCTCCTCCGCCGGCTCGGATGCTGAGCCTATGCAGCTGGGGGGGTATTCGCATCTCGGCCAAGGAGAGGGAACGGAGAATCACCAATCGCCTCTGTCTCTACTGCGGCTCCGCTGGTCATTTTGTCACCTCATGTCCAGTAAAAGGCCAGAGCTCATCAGTAAGAGGAGGGCTACTGGTGAGCGCAACTACTCAGGCCTCTCCTTCTGGATCACGCACTACCTTTCCGGTCCATCTCCGCTGGCCCGGTTCATCTGCTTCCTGCAGTGCCTTGATAGACTCTGGGGCGGAGGGCTGTTTTATGGACGAGACCTGGGCTCGGGAACATGACATTCCTCTCAGACAGTTAGGGAGCCCAGGGCCTTGTTCGCTTTAGATGGTAGTTCTCTCCCCAAGATTCAGCGTGAGACGCTGCCTTTAACCCTCACTGTCTCTGGTAATCATAGCGAAACCATTTCTTTTTTAATTTTTCGTTCACCTTTTACACCTGTTGTTTTGGGTCATCCCTGGCTAGTGCGCCATAACCCTTCTATTAATTGGTCTAGTAATACTATCCTATCCTGGAATGTTTCTTGTCATGTAACCTGTTTAATGTCTGCTATCCCTCCTGTTTCCTCTGTCTCTTCTTCACAGGAGGAGCCTGGCGATTTGACAGGGGTGCCGGAGGAGTATCACGATCTGCGCACGGTGTTCAGTCGTTCCAAGGCCACTTCTCTCCCTCCACACCGGTCGTATGACTGTAGTATTGATCTCCTTCCGGGAACTACTCCCCCGGGGTAGATTATACTCTCTGTCGGCTCCCGAACGTAAGGCTCTCGAGGATTATTTGTCGGTTTCGCTCGACGCCGGTACCATAGTCTCCTCCTCCTCCCCCCCGCCGGAGCGGGGTTTTTTTTTGTTCAGAAGAAGGACGGGTCCCTGCGCCCATGCGTGGATTATCGAGGGCTGAATGACATAACAGTTAAGAATCGTTATCCGCTTCCTCTTATGTCTTCAGCCTTCGAGATCCTGCAGGGAGCCAGGTTTTTCACCAAATTGGACCTTCGTAACGCCTACCATCTCCTGCGCATCAGGGAGGGGGACGAGTGGAAGACGGCGTTTAACACTCCGTTAGGGCACTTTGAATACCGGGTTCTTCCTTTCGGCCTCGTTAACGCTCCAGCTGTCTTTCAGGCACTAGTTAACGACGTCCTGAGAGACATGCTGAACATTTTTGTTTTCGTTTACATGGACGATATCCTGATTTTTTCACCGTCTCTCTCGATTCATGTTCAGCACGTGCGACGCGTCCTCCAGCGCCTTTTGGAGAACTGTCTTTATGTGAAGGCTGAGAAGTGCACTTTTCATGCCGCCTCTGTCCCTTTTCTCGGTTCCGTTATTTCCGCTGAGGGCATTATGATGGATCCCGCTAAGGTCCAGGCTGTCATTGATTGGCCCGTTCCTAAGTCACGCGTCGAGCTGCAGCGCTTTCTGGGCTTCGCTAATTTCTACCGTCGTTTCATCCGTAATTTCGGTCAGGTGGCAGCTCCTCTCACAGCCCTTACTTCTGTTAAGACGTGCTTTAAGTGGTCCGTTTCCGCCCAGGGAGCTTTTGATCTTCTTAAGAATCGTTTTACATCCGCACCTATTCTTGTTACACCTGACATCTCTAGACAGTTTGTTGTTGAGGTTGACGCGTCAGAGGTGGGCGTGGGAGCCATTCTTTCTCAGCGCTCTCTCTGACGGCAAGGTCCATCCTTGCGCGTTTTCTCTCATCGCTTATCGCCGTCAGAACGTAACTATGATGTTGGTAATCGCGAACTGCTCGCCATCCGCTTAGCCCTAGGCGAATGGCGACAGTGGTTGGAGGGGGCGACCGTTCCTTTTGTCGTCTGGACTGACCATAGGAACCTTGAGTACATCCGTTCAGCCAAACGACTTAATGCGCGTCAGGCTCGTTGGGCTCTGTTTTTCGCTCGTTTCGAGTTTGTTATTTCTTATCGTCCGGGCTCAAAAACACCAAACCTGATGCTTTATCTCGTCTCTTCAGTTCTTCTGAGGTCTCCACCGACCCCGATGGGATTCTCCCTGAGGGGCGTGTTGTCGGGTTGACTGTCTGGGGAATTGAGAGGCAGGTAAAGCAAGCACTCGCTCACACTCCGTCGCGAGCTTGTCCTAGGAACCTTCTGTTCGTTCCCGTTCCTACTCGTCCGGCCGTTCTTCAGTGGGCCCACTCTGCCAAGTTAGCCGGCCACCCCGGCGTTCGGGGTACGCTCGCTTCCATTCGCCAGCGTTTCTGGTGGCCCACTCGGGAACGTGACGCGCGTCGATTTGTCGCCGCTTGTTCGGTCTGCGCGCAGACTAAATCTGGGAACTCTCCTCCTGCCGGCCGTCTCAGACCGCTTCCCATTCCCTCTCGACCGTGGTCTCACATCGCTTTAGATTTTATCACCGGACTGCCTTCATCAGCGGGGAAGACAGTTATTCTTACGGTTGTCGATAGATTCTCTAAGGCGGCTCATTTCATTCCTCTCGATAAGCTCCCTTCTGCTAAGGAGACGGCTCAGATCATTATCGAGAATGTTTTCCGAATTCATGGCCTTCCGTCTGACGTCGTTTCCGACAGAGGCCCGCAGTTCACGTCTCAATTTTGGAGGGAGTTTTGCCGTTTGATTGGGGCTTCCGTCAGTCTCTCGTCCGGCTTTCATCCCCAGTCTAACGGTCAAGCCGAACGGGCCAATCAGACTGTTGGTCGCATTTTACGCAGTCTTTCTTTTCGTAACCCTGCGTCTTGGTCAGAACAGCTCCCTGGGCAGAGTACGCCCACAACTCGCTTCCCTCGTCTGCTACCGGTCTATCCCCTTTTCAGTGTAGCCTCGGGTACCAGCCTCCGCTGTTCTCATCTCAGCTCGCCGAGTCCTGCGTCCCCTCCGCTCAGGCTTTTGTCCAGCGTTGCGAGCGCACCTGGAAGGGGGTCAGGTCGGCACTTTGCCGTAATAGGGCGCAGACTGTGAGGGCCGCTAATAAGCGTAGGACCAAGAGTCCTAGATATTGTTGCGGTCAGAGAGTATGGCTCTCCACTCAGAACCTTCCCCTTAAGACAGCTTCTCGCAAGTTGGCCCGCGGTTCATTGGTCCGTTCCGTATTTCCCAGGTCATTAATCCTGTCGCAGTGCGACTTCTTCTCCAGCGCTATCTTCGTCGCGTTCACCCGGTCTTCCATGTCTCCTGTGTTAAGCCCGTTCTTCGCGCCCCGCTCGTCCCTCCCCCCATCCTTGTCGAGGGCGCACCCATCTACAGGGTTCGTAAGATTTTGGACATGCGCCCTCGGGGCCGTGGTCATCAGTACCTAGTGGATTGGGAGGGGTACGGTCCTGAGGAGAGGAGTTGGGTTCCCTCTCGGGACGTGCTGGACCGTTCGCTGATCGATGATTTCCTCCGTTGCCGCCAGGTTTCCTCCTCGAGTGCGCCAGGAGGCGCTCGGTGAGTGGGGGGGGGTACTGTCATGTCTTGTTATGTCTGTTCCTGTCCTTTCTCTTCATTCTCTCTCTCTGCTGGTCTTTTTAGGTTACCTTCTCTGTCTCTCATTCTTCAGCTGTTCTACATCTTCCCTAACTAGCTCATTCACTCTTTCCCACCTGTTCTCTCTTCCCCCTCTGATTAGGTCTCTATTTCTCTCTCTGTTCCTGCTACTTTCAGTGTCTGATTCTTGTTTGTGTTTTTTGATGCCAGAAGCAGGCTGTCGTCTCGTTTGCTTCCACCTTGTCCTGTCCTGTCGGAGTCTGCCTGGCAGGAGCATCCTGCACTATACTAACGTTCTTTTTGTTCCGCTGACAACGTTGGAAGAGGATTTATGCCATTCCTGTATTTTCATTAAAGAACTCTGTTTTCTGTTAAAACCGCTTTTGGGTCTTCACTCAAGTTCATAACAGAGTATGTAAACAAAGTGGCATAGTTAAAGTGGCTAGTGATACATGTATTACATAAGGATGCAGTCGATGATATAGAGTACAGTATATACGTATGCATATGAGAAGAATAATGTAGGGTAACATTATATAAGGTAGCATTGTTTAAAGTGGCTAGTGATATATTTACATCATTTCCCATCAATTCCCATAATTAAAGTGGCTGGAGTTGAGTCAGTGTCAGTGTGTTGGCAGCAGCCACTCAATGTTAGTGGTGGCTGTTTAACAGTCTGATGGCCTTGAGATAGAAGCTGTTTTTCAGTCTCTCGGTCCCAGCTTTGATGCACCTGTACTGATCTCGCCTTCTGGATGATAGCGGGGTGAACAGGCAGTGGCTCGGGTGGGTGTTGTCCTTGATGATCTTTATGGCCTTCCTGTAACATCGGGTGGTGTAGGTGTCCTGGAGGGCAGGTAGTTTGCCCCCGGTGATGCGTTGTGCAGACCTCACTACCCTCTGGAGAGCCTTACGGTTGAGGGCGGAGCAGTTGCCGTACCAGGCGGTGATACAGCCCGCCAGGATGCTCTCGATTGTGCATCTGTAGAAGTTTGTGAGTGCTTTTGGTGACAAGCCAAATTTCTTCAGCCTCCTGAGGTTGAAGAGGCGCTGCTGCGCCTTCTTCACGATGCTGTCTGTGTGAGTGGACCAATTCAGTTTGTCTGTGATGTGTATGCCGAGGAACTTAAAACTTGCTACTCTCTCCACTACTGTTCCATCGATGTGGATAGGGGGTGTTCCCTCTGCTGTTTCCTGAAGTCCACAATCATCTCCTTAGTTTTGTTGACGTTGAGTGTGAGGTTATTTTCCTGACACCACACTCCGAGGGCCCTCACCTCCTCCCTGTAGGCCGTCTCGTCGTTGTTGGTAATCAAGCCTACCACTGTTGTGTCTTCCGCAAACTTGATGATTGAGTTGGAGGCGTGCGTGGCCACGCAGTCATGGGTGAACAGGGAGTACAGGAGAGGGCTAGGAACGCACCCTTGTGGGGCCCCAGTGTTGAGGATCAGCGGGGAGGAGATGTTGTTACCTACCCTCACTACCTGGGGGCGGCCCGTCAGGAAGTCCAGTACCCAGTTGCACAGGGCGGGGTCGAGACCCAGGGTCTCGAGCTTGATGACGAGCTTGGAGGGTACTATGGTGTTGAATGCCGAGCTGTAGTCGATGAACAGCATTCTCACATAGGTATTCCTCTTGTCCAGATGGGTTAGGGCAGTGTGCAGTGTGGTTGAGATTGCATCGTCTGTGGACCTATTTGGGCGGTAAGCAAATTGGAGTGGGTCTAGGGTGTCAGGTAGGGTGGAGGTGATATGGTCCTTGACTAGTCTCTCAAAGCACTTCATGATGACGGAAGTGAGTGCTACGGGGCGGTAGTCGTTTAGCTCAGTTACCTTAGCTTTCTTGGGAACAGGAACAATGGTGGCCCTCTTGAAGCATGTGGGAACAGCAGACTGGTATAGGGATTGATTGAATATGTCCGTAAACACACCAGCCAGCTGGTCTGCGCATGCTCTGAGGGCGCGACTGGGGATGCCGTCTGGGCCTGCAGCCTTGCGAGGGTTAACACGTTTAAATGTTTTACTCACCTCGGCTGCAGTGAAAGAGAGACCGCATGTTTCCGTTGCAGGCCGTGTCAGTGGCACTGTATTGTCCTCAAAGCGGGCAAAAAAGTTATTTAGTCTGCCTGGGAGCAAGACATCCTGGTCCGTGACTGGGCTGGATTTCTTCCTGTAGTCCGTGATTGACTGTAGACCCTGCCACATGCCTCTTGTGTCTGAGCCGTTGAATTGAGATTCTTCTTTGTCTCTGTACTGACGCTTAGCTTGTTTGATAGCCTTACGGAGGGAATAGCTGCACTGTTTGTATTCAGTCATGTTACCAGACACCTTGCCCTGATTGAAAGCAGTGGTTCGCGCTTTCAGTTTCACGCGAATGCTGCCATCAATCCACGGTTTCTGGTTAGGGAATGTTTTAATCGTTGCTATGGGAACGACATCTTCAACGCACGTTCTAATGAACTCGCACACCGAATCAGCGTATTCGTCAATGTTGTTATCTGACGCAATACGAAACATGTCCCAGTCCACGTGATGGAAGCAGTCTTGGAGTGTGGAGTCAGCTTGGTCGGACCAGCGTTGGACAGACCTCAGCGTGGGAGCTTCTTTTTTTAGTTTTTGTCTGTTGGCAGGTATCAGCAAAATGGAGTCGTGGTCAGCTTTTCCGAAAGGGGGGCGGGGCAGGGCCTTATATGAGTCGCGGAAGTTAGAGTAACAGTGATCCAAGGTTTTTCCACCCCTGGTTGCGCAATCGATATGCTGATAAAATTTAGGGAGTCTTGTTTTCAGATTAGCCTTGTTAAAATCCCCAGCAACAATGAATGCAGCCTCCGGATAAATGGTTTCCAGTTTGCAAAGAGTTAAATACAGTTTGTTCAGATCCATCGATGTGTCTGCTTGGGGGGGATATATACGGCTGTGATTATAATCGAAGAGAATTCTCTTGGTAGATAATGCGGTCTACATTTGATTGTGAGGAATTCTAAATCAGGTGAACAGAAGGATTTGAGTTCTTGTATGTTTCTTTCATCGCATCATGCCTCGTTAGCCATAAGGCATACACCCCCACCCCTCTTCTTACCAGAAAGGTGTTTGTTTCTGTCGGCGCGATGCGTGGAGAAACCCGTTGGCTGCACCGCTTCGGATAGCGTCTCTCCAGTGAGCCATGTTTCCGTGAAGCACAGAAAGTTACAGTCTCTGATGTCCCTCTGGAATGCTACCCTTGCTCGGATTTCATCAACCTTGTTGTCAAGAGACTGGACATTGGCAAGAAGAATGCTAGTAAGTGGGGCACGATGTGCCCGTCTCCGTAGTCTGACCAGAAGACCGCCTCGTTTCCCTCTTTTTCGGAGTCGTTTTTTTGGGTCGCTGCATGCGATCCATTCCGTTGTCCTGTTTGTAAGGCAGAACACAGGATCCGCGTCGCCAAAAACATATTCTTGGTCGTACTGATGGTGAGTTGACGCTGATCTTATATACAGTAGTTCTTCTCGACTGTATGTAATGAAACCTAAGATGACTTGGGGTACTAATGTAAGAAATAACACGTAAAAAAAACAAAAAACTGCATAGTTTCCTATGCAGCTGTAATCGCAGCAAAAGGTGGCGCTACAAAGTATTAACTTAAGGGGGCTGAATAATTTTGCACGCCCAATTTTTCAGTTTTTTATTTGTTAAAAAAGTTTGAAATATCCAATAAATGTCGTTCCACTTCATGATTGTGTCCCACTTGTTGTTGATTCTTCACAAAAAAATACAGTTTTATATCTTTATGTTTGAAGCCTGAAATGTGGCAAAAGGTCGCAAGGTTCAAGGGGGCCGAATACTTTCGCAAGGCACTGTATATATATAAAGTAACAGTAAACATTACACTTCCAAAAGAATAAAAGACATTTCAAATGTATTATGTGCAAATAGTTAAAGTACTAAAGGGAAAATAAATTAGCATAAATATGGGTTGTATTTACAATGGTGTTTTTTCTTCAATGGTTGCAGTTTTCTTGTGGCAACAGGTCCAAAGATATTGCTGCTGTGATGGCAAACGGTGGTATTTCACCCAGTAGATATGGGAGTTTATCAAAATTGGGTTTGTTGGGTTCGAATTATTTGTGGATCTGTGTAATCTGAGGGAAATATGTCTCTCTAATATGGTCATACATTTGGCAGGAGGTTAGGAAGTGTAGCTCAGTTTCCACCTCATTTTGTGGGCAGTGAGCACATAGCCTGTCTTCTCTTGAGAACCATGTCTGCCTACAGCGGCATTTCTCAATAGCAAGGTTATGCTCACTGAGTCTGTACATAGTCAAAGCTTTCCTTAAGTTTGGGTCAGTCACAGTGGTCAGGTATTCTGCCACTGTGTACTCCCTGTTTAGGGCCAAATAGCATTCTAGTTTGCTCAGTTGTTTTGTTAATTCTTTCCAATGTGTCAAGTAATGATCTTTTTGTTTTCTCATGAATTGGTTGGGTCGAATTGTGTTGCTGTCCTGGGTCTCTGTGGGGTCTGTTTGTGTTTGTGAATTAAGCCCCAGGACCAGCTTGCTCTTCCGCAGTTTCTTCTCTGTGGGTGATGGCTTTGTTATTGAAGATTTGGGAATCACTCCCTTTTAGATGTTTGTTTTCTGGATTTTGATAATTTAGCGTGTATCTCAATCTGTCTATCTAACTATCTAACTAACTAACTAACTAACTAACTAACTAACTATCTATCTATCTAACTAGCTATGTATCTATCAAAAGAACATCAGTAAGATTAGACACATGGAGTCTGTGTCTACCCTCCATAGAGGAGGAGTTGATTGTTGTTTCTGTCTCTTTACCACCCTGGGGACAGAGAGGGCTGAGCTTGGTGCCCTCTACACTCTTTCTGATGTGTCCCATATCCTGACATAACAGGAAATGCCTCTGCTTTAGCTGACACACAGACCTCCTTGTTTGGATAACGGGGGTCGGGGTGGGGTGGGGGGGTGGGGGTGTTGGGGGGGGGGGGTCGAGTCCATAAAATTGGAGCTGTGTGAACAGAGGGGTTTATGGAGTGAGGGGTAGCAGCCTGTACACACACACACACACACACACCTCCGAACACCAACCCTGGGAAAGTTTTGCGGTTGAGTGAACTGACTGGAGATCAGCCAAGTGCAGACTTGTTATCTTTCAGGAGGACTGATGTGGAATAGAGAGGGTAATGCCAAGAATGTGCAAAGCTGTCATCAAGGCAAAGGGTGGCTACTTTGAATAATCTAAAACATAAAATATATTTTGATTTGTTTAACACTTTTTTGGTTACTACATGATTCCATATGTGTTATTTCATAGTTTTGATGTCTTAACTATTATTCTACAATGTAGAAAATAGTAAAAATAAAGAAAAACCCTTGAATTGTATTTAACTAGGCAAGTCAGTTAAGAACAAATTCTTATGTTCAATAATGGCCTAGGAACAGAGGGTTAACTGCCTGTTCAGGGGCAGAGCGACAGATTTGTACCTTGTCAGCTCGGTGGATTTGAACTTGCAACCTTCCGGTTACTAGTCCAACACTCTAACCACTAGGCTACCCTGCAGAATAGGTATGTCTTAACTTTTGACTGGACATTTCTCCCAAAATACAAATGTAAAGTGATATGCCATATTGGGGACTGTTCGATGGAAAGATGAAAACCAATCTGAATGTTTTTACAGCATAATTCTGCAATCTTACTGTGAAGTAACCTTCTGTCTTATGTGACCACACCAAGCGTAACATATCATACTAATTTGAGTGACCCGGATTTACGTTTACTACAGCATGTTACGTGTAGTCTATGAGACCAGGCTGCCATGCGGGGGCTGCTGGCATAGAAAACTCCCCTGGAGAAGTTCTGATGATGGGCTTTAAGGTTATTAAAGCTGGGGGGGGGATGGTTGTCGTGAGAGAACATGGATAAGTTGACATATAAACACATACCAAGTTTTACGCCGATTGGTTGGGAGAGAGGAAGCTGATCTACGTTTACTACAGCATGTTACGTGTAGTCAATGAGACCAGGCTATGAGACCAGGCTGCCATGCGGGGGCTGCTGGCATAGAAACCTCATAGAAACCTCATAGATCCCATAGGTTAAAACAGCGTGAGGAACGTGCATTATTGGGAAAGGGGGAGACACCTAGTCAGTTTGCACAACCCAATCGAATCAGAGAGGTGCAAGAGTGGGACCTTCATCAACATCGTCAGCGATCATCAGGGAGCAGTTGTTGTGGGAGTTAACTGCCTTGCTCAAGGGACGAACGGCTATTTGGTTACTGTCTCAACGCTCTAACCAATAGCCTCCCTGCTGCCGTTCGTACAGGCTCTAATGACATTCCACGCATGGCTAAACAGGAAAGAGGAGAATGGTTACTGTCTCAACGCTCTAACCAATAGCCTCCCTGCTGCCGTTCGTACAGGCTCTAATGACATTCCACGCATGGCTAAACAGGAAAGAGGAGAATGGTTACTGTCTCAACGCTCTAACCAATAGGCTCCTGCTGCCGTTCGTACAGGCTCTAATGACATTCCACGCATGGCTAAACAGGAAAGAGGAGAATGGTTACTGTCTCAACGCTCTAACCAATAGGCTCCCTGCTGCCGTTCGTACAGGCTCTAATGACATTCCACGCATGGCTAAACAGGAAAGAGGATAATGGTTACTGTCTCAACGCTCTAACCAATAGCCTCCCTGCTGCTGTTCGTACAGGCTCTAATGACATTCCACGCATGGCTAAACAGGAAAGAGGAGAATGGTTACTGTCTCAACGCTCTAACCAATAGGCTCCCTGCTGCCGTTCGTACAGGCTCTAATGACATTCCACGCATGGCTAAACAGGAAAGAGGAGAATGTTTACTGTCTCAACGCTCTAACCAATAGGCTCCCTGCTGTCGTTCGTACAGGCTCTAATGACATTCCACGCATGGCTAAACAGGAAAGAGGAGAATGGTTACTGTCTCAACGCTCTAACCAATAGGCTCCCTGTTGCCGTTCGTACAGGCTCTAATGACATTCCACGCATGGCTAAACAGGAAAGAGGAGAATGGTTACTGTCTCAACGCTCTAACCAATAGGCTCCCTGCTGCCGTTCGTACAGGCTCTAATGACATTCCACGCATGGCTAAACAGGAAAGAGGAGAATGGTTACTGTCTCAACGCTCTAACCAATAGCCTCCCTGCTGCCGTTCGTACAGGCTCTAATGACATTCCACGCATGGCTAAACAGGAAAGAGGAGAATGGTTACTGTCTCAACGCTCTAACCAATAGGCTCCCTGCTGCCGTTCGTACAGGCTCTAATGACATTCCAAAGTTAATTATGTCACGCTTACCTGATGAGGTTAAATGAGCATTCAGACAAGCCTTCCCGATTGCACTTTCATAAACTACATCGCACTATGTAGGGAAAAGCCTGTCATTTGGGACACATTTTTATGTCATCCCTAGTCTAGGCATCTCATGTGAACCACACCGACCAACGGGAATAGAGAGATGACCTTTGACCCTTGGGTTTTGGGAAACCATGACAGCTGCTGCTAACACGACCCCAATGCATCAGAGAGACAAAGAGAGAGACAAAGAGAGAGACAGAGAGAGACAGAGAGAGAGAGAGAGAGAGAGACAAAGAGAAAGAGAGAGAGACAAAGAGAAAGAGAGAGACAAAGATAGAGACAAAGAGAGAGAGAGAAATTCCACAGTGTGTCATCACAGCAGCAAGATTTGTGACCTGTTGCCACGAGAAAAGGGCAACCAGTGAAGAACAAACACCATTGTAAATACAACCCATATTTATGCCTATTTTTTTAATCTTGTGTCCTTTAACCATTTGTACATTTTAAAACACTGTATATATATAATATGACATTTGTAATGTCTTTATTGTTTTGAAACTTCTGTATGTGTAATGTTTACTGTTAATTTTTATTGTTTATTTCACTTTTGTATATTATCTACCTCACTTGCTTTGGCAATGTTAACACATGTTTCCCATGCCAACAAAACCTCTTGAATTGAAATTGAATTGAGAGACAAAGAGAGAGACAAAGAGAGAAAGAGAGAGAGACAGAGAGAGAGACAAAGAGAGAGACAAAGAGAGAAAGAGAGAGAGACAGCGAGAGAGACAAAGAGAGAGAGACAAATAGAGAGACAAAGAGAGAGAGACAAAGAGAGAGAGACAGAGAGAGACAAAGAGAGAGACAGAGAGAGAAAGAGAGAGACAAAGAGAGAAAGAGACAAAGAGAGAGACAAAGAGAGATACAAAGAGAGAGACAACGAGAGAGAGAGAGGCAGACAGAGAGACAATTGAAGGCAATGATGTCTGCACCACATGCTCTCGCTACTGATGTCCCCCAGGGCTTGGTTCTAGGCCCTCTCCTCTTCTCTCTATACACCAAGTCACTCGGCTCCATCATATCTTCACATGGTCTCTCCTATCATTGCTATGCGGATAACACTCAATTACTTTTCTCCTTCCATCCCCCCTCTCTGACACCCAGGTGGTGACACGCATCTCTGCGTGCCTGGCAGATATCTCCACTTGGATGCCGGCCTACCCGACCTCAAGCTCAACCTTGACAAGACAGAGCTGGCGTGACCCTGGACAACAACATTTCAAATTTTGGAACATAAGACTGAAAAGAGACGGTGTGTCACAATTTAGTGTTTCCTGCATGAACAAACCAAGTGGATTCTGGGTAGCGTGTGGAACTGCTGATCTTCAGTCAAGAACACGGAGTTCATTTCAATCTTATGCTGCCCTTCATTCCCTTTAATTTTTGGCCTTTGACATGGATCACCCCAGAGAACACTGCTACTCCAGCTGCTCTCTCGTCATCTGACTAAGTTTTCTCTCATAGTCCAAGAGCATCTGGTCGTCGACAAAATTGCAAACGTGAATCATATTATCATGTCAAGCACGCCTTTGCACATCTAACTGGAGATGTTCTATTTTCTCCCCCTCTCACCTGTCCATCTGCTCATTTCAATTCCATGCTGTCACTGTCGCTTGTCCACTCGAGCTTAACATTGTTTTTGTTTTGATTTTTGTTTTACCCCTTTTTCTCCCCAATTTCGTGGTGTCCCAATTGTTGTAGTAGCTACTATCTTGTTTCATCGCAACAACTCCCGTACGGGCTCAGCAGCAGAGTCCCTGTCCATCTTCCCCCTGTCTAGGACAGCAGAGTCCCTGTCCATCTTCCCCCTGATGCTAGGACAGCAGAGTCCCTGTCCATCTTCCCCCTGAAGCTAGGACAGTAGAGTCCCCTGCCCATCTTCCCCCTGATGCTAGGACAGCAGAGTCCCTGTCCATCTTCCCCCTGATGCTAGGACAGCAGAGTCCCTGTCCATCTTCCCCCTGAAGCTAGGACAGCAGAGTCCCTGTCCATCTTCCCACTGTCTAGGACAGCAGAGTCCCTGTCCATCTTCCCCCTGTCTAGGACAACAGAGTCTCTGTCCATCTTCCCCCTGATGCTAGGACAGCAGAGTCCCTGTCCATCTTCCCCCTGATGATAGGACAGCAGAGTCCCTGTCCATCTTCCCCCTGTCTAGGACAACAGAGTCTCTGTCCATCTTCCCCCTGATGCTAGGACAGCAGAGTCCCTGTCCATCTTCCCCCTGATGATAGGACAGCAGAGTCCCTGTCCATCTTCCCCCTGACACTAGGACAGCAGAGTCCCTGTCCATCTTCCCCCTGACGCTAGGACAGTAGAGTCCCTGTCCATCTTCCCCCTGATGCTAGGACAGTAGAGTCCCGGTCCATCTTCCCCCTGATGCTAGGACAGCAGAGTCCCTGTCCATCTTTCCCCTGATGCTAGGACAGTAGAGTCCCGGTCCATCTTCCCCCTGACACTAGGACAGTAGAGTCCCGGTCCATCTTCCCCTTGATGCTAGGACAGTAGAGTCCCGGTCCATCTTCCCCCTGATGCTAGGACAGTAGAGTCCCGGTCCATCTTCCCCCTGACGCTAGGACAGTAGAGTCCCTGTCCATCTACCCCCTGACACTAGGACAGTAGAGTCCCGGTCCATCTTCCCCCTGATGCTAGGACAGTAGAGTCCCGGTCCATCTTCCCCCTGACGCTAGGACAGTAGAGTCCCTGTCCATCTACCCCCTGACACTAGGACAGTAGAGTCCCGGTCCATCTTCCCCCTGATGCTAGGACAGTAGAGTCCCTGTCCATCTTCCCCCTGATGCTAGGACAGTAGAGTCCCTGCCCATCTTCCCCCTGATGCTAGGACAGTAGAGTCCCGGTCCATCTTCCCCTTGATACTAGGACAGTAGAGTCCCTGTCCATCTTCCCCCTGATGCTAGGACAGTAGAGTCCCGGTCCATCTTCCCCCTGATGCTAGGACAGCAGAGTCCCTGTCCATCTTTCCCCTGATGCTAGGACAGTAGAGTCCCGGTCCATCTTCCCCCTGACACTAGGACAGTAGAGTCCCGGTCCATCTTCCCCTTGATGCTAGGACAGTAGAGTCCCTGTCCATCTTCCCCCTGATGCTAGGACAGTAGAGTCCCGGTCCATCTTCCCCCTGATGCTAGGACATCAGAGTCCCGGTCCATCTTCCCCCTGATGCTAGGACAGTAGAGTCCCGGTCCATCTTCCCCCTGATGCTAGGACAGTAGAGTCCCGGTCCATCTTCCCCCTGATGCTAGGACAGTAGAGTCCCTGTCCGCCCCAACCTGAGCACTCCGTTCTGCCACCTCTGGCATCAGAAGTATCTTTCCATTAAAGCCTTCGTCTCAAGAAGGCACCTTATTCCCTATATAGTCGGACCTACTTTTGACCAGGGACCATCGTGCTCAAAAGCAGTAGGGCTATAAGGTGCTATTTTCGGATGACGACAAAGAGATTCAAGTCCCCTTTGAGGTAAATTCATCAGAGGCCTCAATAATGGACGGCAGGTAGCCTAATGGTTTAAGAGCGTTGGGCCAGTAATCAACAGGTTCCTGTCGATTTACACTTGAGCAATGCAGTTGGCCCTAAGTGCTCTTGCTCACTGACTGTGAAAAGGGAAAATGAATGATCTGACATGGTAACTCTATTATTTGTCATCTCATAGTCATAACCCCAGGATTTACCATTGATATCATCCATGGGAATAGAGAAGCACTAAACCCATGAGAAGACGGGATGTATCCCAGCCTGTTCCCTATGTAAAAACTAGTTCACGAGGAAGGGGATGGGTTGCCATTTGGGACTCAGGTTATTAAGAGAAATGGGACTCCGTGATATGAGAGTGGTCGAAATGGATTCCTTGAGTTTTGACTCGATGGATAAATATCTCCACCTATTAGTTTAGTGAAAGTTGTTACATTATGTATTGAGCACCTCTAGCAGGAAAATAGAAAATAAGGATATTTTGTTAATGCTCCATTAGCGGGGCTCCTGACGGTGAGATTGGAATGTTTCATAACGTGAACTAATCGTGGTTTCACAGGGCACCCTAAGGACGCTCCTGCTGTTAGAGAGTGTGTGTGTGTGTGTGTGTGTGTGTGTGTGTGTGTGTGTGTGTGTGTGTGTGTGTGTGTGTGTGTGTGTGTGTGTGTGTGTGTGTGTGTGTGTGTGTGTGTGTGTGTGTGTGTGTATGTGTGTCAGTGTGTGTGTATCTGTGTCTGTGTGTGTGTGTGTATGTATGTGTGTATGTGTGTGTGTGTATGTGTGTCAGTGTGTGTGTGTATGTGTGTCAGTGTGTATGTATGTGTGTGTGTGTGTGTGTGTGTGTGTATGTGTGTCAGTGTGTGTGTGTGTGTGTGTGTGTGTGTGTGTGTGTGTGTGTGTGTGTGTGTGTGTGTGTGTATGTGTGTCAGTGTGTGTGTGTGTGTGAATGTGTGTGTGTGTGTGTATGTGTGTGTGTATGTGTGTGTGTGTATGTGTGGCAGTGTGTGTGTGTGTGTATGTGTGTATGTGTGTCAGTGTGTGTGTGTCAGTGTGTGTGTGTATGTGTGTCAGTGTGTATGTATGTGTGTGTGTGCGTGTGTGTATGTGTATGTATGTGTGTCAGTGTGTGTGTATGTGTGCGTATGTGTGTGTGTGTGTGTGTGTGTGTGTGTGTGTGTGTGTGTGTGTGTGTGTGTGTGTGTGTGTGTGTGTGTGTGTGTGTGTGTGTGTGTGTGTGTGTGTGTGTGTAATCTTTGTAATTAAGGCAAGTGTGAACACGTCATGAATAATGCAGCCAAAGAGCTCCAGGGCCATTCTGCACACACACACACACACACACACACACACACACACACACACTGACACACACACACAACACGCACACCTAACACACGCGCCGCTCCAGATCGGAGTGAACGAGCAATCTGTCACAGGGAAGAGGGAATTTGAGAGATTAAAGCCTCGATAGTTGAGTACGGAAGCAGGCAACAAGGCCTTCTCAGAGGCCTGGCATCAAAGCAGACAAGGCTTTCTCAGGGGTCTGGCAACAAAGCAGACAACAAGGCTTTCTCAGGGGTCTGGCATCAAAGCAGACAAGGCTTTCT
>NW_027010340.1:0-33033 GCF_036934945.1 Oncorhynchus masou masou
ACAAAAGTGGCTTTTTTAGCTAAATGACATTTCTCAAGCAATACTTTTGCTAGTAAAGTCTGGGAGTGGTCTGAGCAAGACATTGAGACAAATGGGAGGCAAATGTAACCTGAAAAATAGCTGTTATTGGCAGTGAGGTTTGAAACTCCCTTTGCTATTGGTCTATTAACTTAAATCAACTGGTGATGTCGCCAGGCAGGCCAAAAATCCACCCATGCAAAACAAGCAGAATTTTCAGGTGCTCTTTTCAAACTGCTCTTACACTAATTGGACATTATCATCATTGATACAATTTCACAGTATTAATCCAACTTCATGATGGGAGATAATAACATAAAACACAGCAGGATGTGGTCTACCATAGAACGTGTTGCTTGCTAAAATAAAGTTGCACTGTGCTCTATATGTAAAGTAAATAAGCCATTACTAACAACGATTCATAGCAGATTCAATGGATATGGGACACTCACAGGGTTGGCAGATGATCTTTGGTGGAGATGATGAGGAAGTGGTTTCCTCCAATCATGCTGCTCAGAATGTAATGGTGATGATGATGTCACAGGGGTGATGCTGGTGTCATAGAAATATAACCTAATATTGAGTGGATAGTATCAGAGCTGTGGATAGGTTGGTGAGTGGATAGTATCAGAGCTGTGGATAGGATCAGTGCTGTGGATAGGGTGGTGAGTGGATAGGATCAGAGCTGTGGATAGGGTGGTGAGTGGATAGTATCAGAGTTGTGGATTGGGTGGTGAGTGGATAGTATCAGAGCTGTGGATTGGGTGGTGAGTGGATAGTATCAGAGCTGTGGATAGTATCAGAGCTGTGGATAGGGTGGTGAGTGGATAGGATCAGAGTTGTGGATTGGGTGGTGAGTGGATAGTATCAGAGCTGTGGATAGGGTGGTGAGTGGATAGTATCAGAGCTGTGGATAGGGTGGTGAGTGGATAGGATCAGAGCTGTGGATAGGGTGGTGAGTGGATAGTATCAGAGCTGTGGATAGTATCAGAGCTGTGGATAGTATGGATAGTATCAGAGCTGTGGATAGGATCAGTGCTGTGGATAGTGGTGAGTGGATAGGATCAGAGCTGTGGATAGGGTGGTGAGTGGATAGTATCAGAGTTGTGGATTGGGTGGTGAGTGGATAGTATCAGAGCTGTGGATTGGGTGGTGAGTGGATAGTATCAGAGCTGTGGATAGTATCAGAGCTGTGGATAGGGTGGTGAGTGGATAGGATCAGAGTTGTGGATTGGGTGGTGAGTGGATAGTATCAGAGCTGTGGATAGGGTGGTGAGTGGATAGGATCAGTGCTGTGGATAGGGTGGTGAGTGGATAGTATCAGAGTTGTGGATTGGGTGGTGAGTGGATAGTATCAGAGCTGTGGATAGTATCAGAGCTGTGGATAGGGTGGTGAGTGGATAGTATCAGAGCTGTGGATAGGATCAGTGCTGTGGATAGGGTGGTGAGTGGATAGGATCAGAGCTGTGGATAGGGTGGTGAGTGGATAGTATCAGAGCTATGGATAGGGTGGTGAGTGGATAGCATCAGAGTTGTGGATTAGGTGGTGAGTGGATAGTATCAGAGCTGTGGATAGGATGGTGAGTGGATAGTATCAGAGCTGTGGATAGGGTGGTGAGTGGATAGTATCAGAGCTATGGATAGGGTGGTGAGTGGATAGTATCAGAGTTGTGGATAGGGTGGTGAGTGGATAGTATCAGAGCTATGGATAGGGTGGTGAGTGGATAGTATCAGAGCTATGGATAGGGTGGTGAGTGGATAGTATCAGAGTTGTGGATTGGGTGCTGAGTGGATAGTATCAGAGCTGTGGATAGGGTGGTGAGTGGATAGTATCAGAGCTGTGGATAGGGTTGTGAGTGGATAGTATCAGAGCTGTGTATAGGGTGGTGAGTGGATAGTATCAGAGCTGTGGATAGGGTGGTGAGTGGATAGTATCAGAGTTGTGGATAGGGTTGTGAGTGGATAGTATCAGAGCTGTGTATAGGGTGGTGAGTGGATAGTATCAGAGCTGTGGATAGGGTGGTGAGTGGATAGTATCAGAGCTGTGGACAGGGTTGTGAGTGGATAGTATCAGAGCTGTGGACAGGATCAGAGCTGTGGATAGGGTGGTGAGTGGATAGTATCAGAGCTGTGGATAGGGTTGTGAGTGGATAGTATCAGAGCTGTGTATAGGGTGGTGAGTGGATAGTATCAGAGCTGTGGATAGGGTGGTGAGTGGATAGTATCAGAGCTGTGGATAGGGTGGTGAGTGGATAGTATCAGAGCTGTGGATAGGGTGGTGAGTGGATAGTATCAGAGCTGTGGATAGGGTGGTGAGTGGATAGTATCAGAGTTGTGGATTGGGTGGTGAGTGGATAGTATCAGAGCTGTGGATAGGGTGGTGAGTGGATAGTATCAGAGCTGTGGATAGGGTGGTGAGTGGATAGTATCAGAGCTGTGGATAGGGTGGTGAGTGGATAGTATCAGAGCTGTGGATAGGGTGGTGAGTGGATAGTATCAGAGCTGTGGATAGGGTGGTGAGTGGATAGTATCAGAGCTGTGGATAGGGTGGTGAGTGGATAGTATCAGAGCTGTGGATAGGGTGGTGAGTGGATAGTATCAGAGTTGTGGACAGGATCAGAGCTGTGTACAGGGTTGTGAGTGGATAGTATCAGAGCTGTGTATAGGGTGGTGAGTGGATAGTATCAGAGCTGTGGATAGGGTGGTGAGTGGATAGTATCAGAGTTGTGGATTGGGTGGTGAGTGGATAGTATCAGAGCTGTGGACAGGGTGGTGAGTGGATAGTATCAGAGCTGTGGATAGGGTTGTGAGTGGATAGTATCAGAGCTGTGGACAGGGTGGTGAGTGGATAGTATCAGAGCTGTGGATAGGGTTGTGAGTGGATAGTATCAGAGCTGTGTATAGGGTGGTGAGTGGATAGTATCAGAGCTGTGGATAGGGTGGTGAGTGGATAGTATCAGAGTTGTGGATTGGGTGGTGAGTGGATAGTATCAGAGCTGTGGACAGGATCAGAGCTGTGGACAGGGTTGTGAGTGGATAGGATCAGAACTGTGGATAGGGACAGAGCTGTGGATAGTATCAGAGCTGTGGATAGTATCAGAGCTGTGGACAGGGTGGTGAGTGGATAGGATCAAAGCTGTGGATAGGATCAGTGCTGTGGATAGGGTGGTGAGTGGATAGGATCAGAGCTGTGGATAGGGTGGTGAGTGGATAGTATCAGAGCTATGGATAGGAGCTGTGGATAGAGTGGATAGTATCAGAGCTGTGGATTAGGTGGTGAGTGGATAGTATCAGAGCTGTGGATAGGATGGTGAGTGGATAGTATCAGAGCTGTGGATAGGGTGGTGAGTGGATAGTATCAGAGCTATGGATAGGGTGGTGAGAGTTGTGGATAGGGTGGTGAGTGGATAGTATCAGAGCTGTGGATAGGGTGGTGAGTGGATAGTATCAGAGCTGTGGATAGGGTGGTGAGTGGATAGTATCAGAGCTTGTGGATTGGGTGGTGAGTGGATAGTATCAGAGCTGTGGATAGGGTGGTGGAGTGGATAGTATCAGAGCTGTGGATAGGGTTGTGAGTGGATAGTATCAGAGCTGTGTATAGGGTGGTGAGTGGATAGTATCAGAGCTGTGGATAGGGTGGTGAGTGGATAGTATCAGAGTTGTGGATAGGGTTGTGAGTGGATAGTATCAGAGCTGTGTATAGGGTGGTGAGTGGATAGTATCAGAGCTGTGGATAGGGTGGTGAGTGGATAGTATCAGAGCTGTGGACAGGGTTGTGAGTGGATAGTATCAGAGTTGTGGACAGGATCAGAGCTGTGGATAGGGTGGTGAGTGGATAGTATCAGAGCTGTGGATAGGGTTGTGAGTGGATAGTATCAGAGCTGTGTATAGGGTGGTGAGTGGATAGTATCAGAGCTGTGGATAGGGTGGTGAGTGGATAGTATCAGAGCTGTGGATAGGGTGGTGAGTGGATAGTATCAGAGCTGTGGATAGGGTGGTGAGTGGATAGTATCAGAGCTGTGGATAGGGTGGTGAGTGGATAGTATCAGAGTTGTGGATTGGGTGGTGAGTGGATAGTATCAGAGCTGTGGACAGGGTGGTGAGTGGATAGTATCAGAGCTGTGGATAGGGTGGTGAGTGGATAGTATCAGAGCTGTGTATAGGGTGGTGAGTGGATAGTATCAGAGCTGTGGATAGGGTGGTGAGTGGATAGTATCAGAGCTGTGGATAGGGTGGTGAGTGGATAGTATCAGAGCTGTGGATAGGGTGGTGAGTGGATAGTATCAGAGCTGTGGATAGGGTGGTGAGTGGATAGTATCAGAGTTGTGGACAGGATCAGAGCTGTGTACAGGGTTGTGAGTGGATAGTATCAGAGCTGTGTATAGGGTGGTGAGTGGATAGTATCAGAGCTGTGGATAGGGTGGTGAGTGTGATAGTATCAGAGTGTGTGGATTGGGTGGTCAGAGTGGATAGTATCAGAGCTGTGGACAGGGTGGTGAGTGGATAGTATCAGAGCTGTGGATAGGGTTGTGAGTGGATAGTATCAGAGCTGTGGATAGGGTGGTGAGTGGATAGTATCAGAGCTGTGGATAGGATCAGTGCTGTGGATAGGGTGGTGAGGGGATAGTATCAGAACTGTGGATAGTATCAGAGCTGTGGACAGGGTTGTGAGTGGATAGTATCAGAGCTGTGGATTGGGTGGTGAGTGGATAGTATCAGAGCTGTGGATAGGATCAGAGCTGTGGACAGGGTGGTGAGTGGATAGTATCAGAGCTGTGGATATGATCAGAGCTGTGGATAGTATCAGAGCTGTGGACAGGGTGGTGAGTGGATAGGATCAGAGCTGTGGATAGGAACAGAGCTGTGGACAGGGTGGTGAGTGGATAGGATCAGAGCTGTGGATAGGATCAGAGTTGTGGATAGGAACAGAGATTTGGATAAGGTGGTGAGTGGATAGTATCAGAGCTGTGGATAGGATCAGAGCTGTGGATATGATCAGAGCTGTGGATAGGGTGGTGAGTGGATAGGATCAGAGCTTGGATAGGATCAGAGCTGTGGACAGGGTTGTGAGTGGATAGGATCAGAACTGTGGGATAGGATCAGAGCTGTGGATAGGGTTCAGAGCTGTGGATAGAACTGTGGATAGGATCAGAGCTGTGGACAGGGTGGTGAGTGGATAGGATCAGAGCTGTGAATATGATCAGAGCTGTGGACAGAGTGGTGAGTGGATAGGATTAGAGCTGTAATAGGATCAGAGCTGTGGACAGGGTTGTGAGTGGATAGGATTAGAGCTGTGGACTGGGATCAGAGCTGTGGATCAGGGTTGTGAGTGGATAGGATCAGAGCTGTAGATAGGATCAGAGCTGTGGACAGGGTTGTGAGTGGATAGTATCAGAGCTGTGGATAAGATAAGAGCTGTGGATAGGGTGGTGAGGGGATATGATCAGAGCTGTGGACAGGATCACAGCTGTGGATAGGATCAGAGCTGTGGATAGGATCCGAGCTGTGGATAGGATCAGAGCTGTGGACAGGGTTGTGAGTGGATAGGATCAGTGCTGTGGATAGATAAGAGCTGTGGATAGGGTATGAGCTGGGATATGATCAGAGCTGTGGATAGGATCAGAGCTGTGGATAGTGTCAGAGCTGGAATAGGATCAGAGCTGTGGACAGGGTGTGAGTGGATAGTATCAGAGCTGTGGATAAGATAAGAGCTGTGGATAGGATCAGTGTGGGGGATAGGATCAGAGCTGTGGACAGGGTGGTGAGTGGATAGGATCAGAGCTGTGGATAGGATCAGAGCTGTGGATAGGATCAGAGCTGTGGACAGGGTGGTGAGTGGATAGGATCAGAGCTGTGGACAGGGTGGTGAGTGGATAGGATCAGAGCTGTGGGCAGGGTGGTGAGTGGATAGGATCAGAGCTGTGGACAGGGTGGTGAGTGGATAGGATCAGAGCTGTGGACAGGGTGGTGAGTGGATAGGATCAGAGCTGTGGATAGGAACAGAGCTGTGGATAGGAACAGAGCTGTGGACAGGGTGGTGAATGGATGGGATCAGAGCTGTGGATAGGATCAGAGCTGTCGATGACTATTATATCAGTATAGTATGTAGTTTACATTAGTGTGTGTGTGTGTGTGCGTGCGTGTGGGTGTGTGTATCTCTGTAAGGTTACATACGAGCTGGCTCTGAATGAATGCCTCTCTGAGGAAGATGCAGGCGGGGCCCACGATGTTGTGTAGAACAGTGCAGTTCTGGACCACAGCACACAAAGGCTCCTCAAACACTCTTCTCCTTTCATCTTCCTCCTCTTCTTCCTCCAGGGCCCCCACACCCCCCGGCATTGCCGCCGCAGCCAATGGGGCTCCGCTCCCCTCCGAGGGCAATACCCCCTTAGGGAGGGGAACCAATCGAATCGATTAACCAACCACATGCCAACCAATCAGAATGATCAGAAAAGGTGTGTTCAGCCAATAAAAATGGCAGGTGAGTGAAGCAGTTGTTCAGCCCTGTTCCTTATTGTTCTAAGACACACTAGGCTGTAGACCAGATCACTAAAGTAGCAATGCTTCCTGGTTTCAGTCATTCCTAGCAGCGTGTATGAACCAATATTCTGTACAGTCAACTCAGTGTCGTCAATGCTAATAAACATTCAAAAAACGATATTTCTGATTCAGCTAAAAGTCAATGTGCAAGAAACAATGTCCATTTTTTTGTCATGTACATTGCAAGTCTTAGAAAGGTAACTTTCACACCGCCTACAGTAAAAATAAATAAAACATAAGTCTGTCTCTCACACATCTATAGAATCAATAGATCTCCAATACTAAATACCCAAATAATCTAAACGACAGTAAATAATTGAGGAATAATCCCTTACCTTCCTCATTTTGCTTCTCTTATTTCCCATCAGCTTTTCTTTCTCTCTGAGTCCTCCTCTCCTCCCCCTCTCTTTCCCTCTGTCCCGTGCCCCGTCCCTCTCCTTTCCTCTCTCCCTCCCTCTCTCCAGTTAGCTATTACATAAACTCTCCAGCCAAAGTCCCGGTCCAAACCTAAAGTTCTAATCTATCCCAGAATTGAGCTCTTCAGCCACCAATAGAACACTACTGATGTTGATGATAATGAAGATGATAATCCAGCCAATGAGGTCCTCCTAACTGCTGAATGAATGATCCGATTGGTCTATTGAGAGACTAGGTTGCCATGCGGTCGCCATGTGTCTCTGATCAACGCTCCTTGAATTGGTGGAAACCGTCACACATGGTGCTACCGGCAGGATAAATTAGGAGAGCAAGGTGATTCTATAGTCGGTTATCTCTCTCTCTCTCTCTCTCTCTCTCTCTCTCTCTCTCTCTTTCACTCCATTAATGTTCCCTTGATTACCCGTCAATTTTGTCAATATCATCCCTTTATCATTCTATTACTCACTCACTCACTCTGCAAATCACCAGTTTGACAGAATTGAGAGGGAGGGGGGGGAATTAGAGGGGAAACGGGATGCCTTTTTAATCCTCAACATTTCAGATTAAAGGAATAGAGCGATGGGACTAGTAGAAAATGAGGGATGGAGAAGAGGAGATGCCAGAAAGAGGAAAGGGAGGGATAGAGAGGAGGAGATGTCAGAAAGAGGAAAGGAAGGGATAGAGAGGAGAGATGCAGAAAGAGGAAAGTGAGGGATAGAGAGGAGGAGATGTCAGAAAGATAGAGAGGAGGAGATGTCAGAAAGAGGAAAGGAAGGGATAGAGAGGAGGAGATGCCAGAAAGAGGAAAGGGAGGGATAGAGAGGAGGAGATGTCAGAAAGAGGAAAGTGAGGGATAGAGAGGAGGAGATGTCAGAAAGAGGAAAGGGAGGGATAGAGAGGAGATGTCAGAGAGGAAAGGGGAGGATAGAGGAGATGTCAGAAAGAGGGAATGGAGAAAGAGGAAAGGGAGGGATAGAGAGGAGGAGATGTCAGAAAGAGGAAAGGAAGGGATAGAGAGGAGGAGGAGATGAGAGGAGATGTCAGAGAGGAAAGGGGGATAGAGAGGAGATGTCAGAAAGGAAAGGGAATAGGGAGGGATGTCAGAAAGAGGAATGGAAGGGATGTGTCAGAAAGAGGAAAGGGAGGAGGGATAGAGAGGAGATGTCAGAAAGAGGAAAGGAAGGGATGAGGGATAGAAGAGGAAAGGAGGGATAGATGTCAGAAAGAGGAAAGGAAAGGGAGGAGATGTCAGGGATAGAGAGGAGGAGATGTCAGAAAGAGGAAAGTGAGGGATACCAGAGAGGAGGAGATGTCAGAAAGAGGAAAGGAAGGGATAGGGATGTCAGAAAGAGGAAAGGAGATAGTGCAGAAAGAGGAAAGGGAGGGATAGAGAGGAGGAGATGTCAGAAAGAGGAAAGGGAGGGATAGAGAGGAGGAGATGTCAGAAAGAGGAAAGTGAGGGGATAGAGAGGAGGAGATGGAAAGGGAAAGGAGGGATAGAGAGGAGGAGATGTCAGAAGGAGGAAAGGGAGGGATGTGTCAGAAAAAGAGGAAGATGTCAGAAGGGATAAGGGATAGAGGAGGAGATGCCAGAAAGAGGAAAGTGAGGGATAGAGAGGAGGAGATGCCAGAAAGAGGAAAGGAAGGGATAGAGAGGATGCCAGAAAGAGGAGGAGATAGAGAGGAGGAGATGCCAGAAAGAGGAAAGTAGAGGGATAAAGAGAGGATAGGAGATGTCAGAAAAGGGAGGGATAGAGGAGATGTCAGAGAGGAAAGGGGGGATAGGGATAGAAAGAGGAGGGATAGAGAGATGTTAGAAATAGGAAAGGGAGGGATAGAGAGGAGGAGATGCAGAAAGAGGAAAGGGAGGGATAGAGAGGAGGAGATGTCAGAAAGAGGAAAGGGAGGGATAGAGAGGAGGAGATGTCAGAAAGAGGAGGGATAGGAGGGGATGCCAGGAAGAGGAAATGGAGATAGAGATGTCAGAAAGAGGAATGGGAGATGTCAGGATAGAGAGGTGATGTCAGAGAGGAGATGCCATGTCAGAAGGAAAGGAAGGGATAGAGGAGATGTCAGAAAGAGGAAAGGGAGATGAGAGGAGATGCCAGAAAGAGGAAGGGAGGGATAGAGAGGAGGAGATTTCAGAGGGAGAGGAGGAGATGTCAGAAAGAGGAAAGGGAGGGATATAGAGGAGATGCCAGAAAGAGGAAAGGGAGGGATGAAAGGAGATGTCAGAAAGAGGAAAGGGAGGGATAGAGAGGAGATGTCAGAAAGAGGAAAGGGAGGGATAGAGAGGAGATGCCAGAAAGAGGAAAGGGAGGGATTGAGAGGAGATTTCAGAAGAGGAAAGGGAGGGATAGAGAGGAGGAGATGTCAGAAAGAGGAAAGGGAGGGATAGAGAGGAGATGTCAGATGTCAGAAAGAGGAAAGGGAGGATAGAGAGGAGATGTCAGAAAAATGAAAGGGAGGGATAGAAGGAGATGCCAGAAAGAGGAAAGTGAGGGATAGAGAGGAGATGCCAGAAAGAGGAAAGGGAGGGATAGAGGGAGATGTCAGAAAGAGGAAAGGGAGGGATAGAGAGGAGATGTCAGAGAAAGGGAGGGATAGAGAGGATGCCAGAAAGAGGAAAGGGAGGGATGAGAGGAGGAGATTTCAGAAAGAGGAAAGGGAGGGATAGAGAGGAGGAGATGTCAGAAAGAGGAAAGGGAGGGATAGAGAGGAGATGTCAGAAAGAGGAAAGGGAGGGATAGAGAGGAGATGTCAGAAAGAGGAAAGGGAGGGATAGAGAGGAGATGTCAGAAAAATGAAAGGGAGGGATAGAGAGGAGGAGATGCCAGAAAGAGGAAAGTGAGGGATAGAGAGGAGGAGATGTCAGAAAGAGGAAAGGGAGGGATAGAGAGGAGATGTCAGAAATTCAGTGATCACAAGGTCCAGGTATAGTAGAACAAAATAAATGTCAACGATGATATTTTATTGACTCATTGACGCAAGAGGGTTTGGTCCATTTCCTGCTCATAGTTGTGACGTCAAATGGAGGCAAGGGTTTTTACGGTAAGGGTTTTTACGGTAGGGGTTATTGTGGCAGTAGCTTATTCCCGGGGGACGTATGTTGTTTATGTTGTTTTAAATCATGTGAACACCATTATTGAAAGTGTGGTTTGGTGGTAACATGTATGTTTATGACCTGAATGTGTTTGTGTTCCATTTTCATACCTTCATTGAAATTGATTGCCAATTAGGTTATTGGTAGGGTTTGCGATGCATTCTGGGTAATGGGTATTGCTACAAGAAGCAAGCCATTGTTTGAGAGAGACAGGCAAGACAGACATATAACAGGGTGGCATGCTGCTGGTTTTACAGGAATTGAAGCCCTGGTGGTCTTCTGTTGGAGTTTTATGTTAATCATGTCAGTTTATTAGACCTGCCTTTCTGTTCATCGTCCTATTTGATTTTGTAAGTAATTGTACAGTTCCCCGGCTCATTTATCCTCACTTTGCAAATAAAAAGCCTCACATTGACAAGATAAAGCACATCTTCCTCCTATGCCTCCTAAAATCTAACCACATGGTCAACCTTACACCTCATTTTGCCTCCTCACTGTTAAAATCTAACCTCATGGTCAACCTCACATCTTATTTTGCCTCTTACCTGTTAAAATCTAACCTCATGGTCAATCTCACATCTCATTTTGCATCCTAACTGTTAAAATCTAACCTCATGGTCAATCTCACATCTCATTTTGCCTCCTCACTGTTAAAATCAAACCTCATGGTCAATCTCACATCTCATTTTGCCTCCTAACTGTTAAAATCTAACCTCATGGTCAATCTCACATCTCATTTTGCCTCCTCACTGTTAAAATCTAACCTCATGGTCAACCTCACACCTCATTTTTATTCTATCCATTATATTTCTATATTCTCCTCTTGCAGATGTTTTGGGTTCTTGGCCTGCTGTTCTTTCTGTGTGGACCTACCCAGCAGGACTTGGGTTCCAACAGAAGATAAAGGCATAACTTGGATTTAAACAGCCAGCGTAGTAATACAGTTTAAATACCTCTTAAGGCAGGGGTTACGTGAGACTCCTGCTTTAGAACATTTAGAATGCAATGTCAAGGAATGTCTAGGAACAGTTAGAATCTCTAGGAACAGTTAGAATGTCTAGGAACAGTTAGAATGTCTAGGAACAGTTAGAATGTTTAGGAACAGTTAGAATGTTTAGGAACAGTTAGAATGTCTAGGAACAGTTAGAATGTCTAGGAACAGTTAGAATGTCAAGCAACAGTTAGAATCCAACATTGTCTCGTTTTGCCGTGGATGATTGGGAAAAAGATTCTGGCACAAATGAGACAGCTGGTATCAGCATTATGAGAAATGGATGAAGAATATGAGGGTGAAAATGTCACAGTGAATTATGATGTAATAGTTGTATTATGAAAAACGATTATGTACTTCATATCTTCATGATCAAATAAGGTCTGAAATTGCTGCTGGAATATGTTCAAGTTGTACATTATGATCATTTGAGAAAAAAAAATCAATTTTTTTCCTCGGAAATGTAATTTGTGTGTGTGTGTGTGTGTGTGTGTGTGTGTCTCCCCAGCAGTGTGGCGACGACAGTAGAGAGTAGCTGTGTGTCCAGGCCATTAGAGTAGAGCTGGGCACCACAACACCAATACCTATTGTCACATTGGAAAGGCAATCACACACACCCCTCCCTCTGTATCTCTCTGTCTTGTTCTATTGCTCTTCGTATCACATTTACATTACATTTACATTTAAGTCATGTAGCAGACGCTCTTATCCAGAGCGACTTACAAATTGGTGAATTCACCTTCTGACATCCAGTGGAACAGCCACTTTACAATAATATCACCCCCTCTCTCTTTCTTCTCTCTCTCTCCCTCTATCACTGCCTCTATTAATCCCTCTGTCTCTCTCTCTCGTTTTCTCGCTTTTTGTATCACCCCTCTGTCTTTCTTGTCTCACCCCCTTGTCACTTCTCTTTCCCTCTATCATTTCCTCTCTCACTCTCTGCCACTCTCTCTCTCTCTCTCGCTCTCTCCCCCTTCCTGTATTCCGTATCTCTATCTTTTGATAGAGCTCTCTCCCTTCTTCTCCCACGCTCTGTATCAATCTATAGCAAACTGCAATGGGACGTCCCAACACTAACTACAGCACCAAGCCCAGTTTTGCATGAGAGGCTGCAGTCCTCAATCTATACCACTAGAGGCAGTCATTGTAGAGAATCCTCACTAGATGGCAGTCTAACACAATCAGAAGATCAATGGTCACCGGCTGACTCTCCGGTTGAGGACCACTGAGTGTGCAGGCTTGGGTTCCAACTAGGCCAGCTCTGTCAGATCATAGTGAATGCTGTTGAGCAATATATACATGTCTTCCTTCGGTTGACCCATTCTTAGGCTAGCCTACCTGAAATAAAGATTGTACTTTTTTCATATTATGAGGATGGTTGCAGGACCTTTTGAGAAGTGTAGTTTTTTGGTCCCAAAAACACTTTTGATCAGATTTAATTGTAACATTCTGTCATAAAGTGCCACAGGAGGCAGGTGGCACCTTAATTGGTGAGGACAATCAAGTGGTAATGGCTGGAGCAGAATAAGTGTAAAGGTATCAACAACATCCAACACATGGTTTCTTGTCTATATTATGAACTGTCCTCCCCACAGCAGCCTCCACTGTAAAGAGGTTAACTAAAAACATGACTATAGTAAGTGTCAAATAAAATAACAGGGTTGACTGTAACAGGGTTGACTGTAACAGGGTTGACTGTAACAGGGTTGACTGTAACAGGGTTGCCCGTAACAGGGTTGACTGCTTTTACACGATCGTTTCTCGTTTCTTTTGAAAAGAAAGAGAATAATTTCACCGTATTAAAAGGAGAGTTTAGTTTACGTAACGGTGTTTTTAAAATGAGAGACAGATGTAAATGAATCACAAGTCACATCAAATAAATAATAATATTCAGAAGTTACTTTCTCAAAGCAACAAATAAATAGAGCTTTACAATGATGCTGAAAACCTGGAGAAATGTCAGGGTTCGGTGGGTTAAAATCTTCCTAGAGGTCACAGAGGCACGGAGCAAGTCTGTATTCGTTGAAAAAAAATCTGATTTATTGAATTCTCCATGTGGTCTGTATTAAAGTGCACTTCATTTAATATAACAAGATTTTATAATTCAATATTGGTGCATCATTTCTACTTAAAATATCAAAACGATGCAAAAGGCAACGTGGAACGACCCCTGAATGACAATGTCCAATGACTGAAGGGCTTCATATAGAACAGGGAAAGAAAGTCCATATTCAGCAAACAACACTTCACATGTAAAACCATAGTCCTCGGACTCCTCGGTGTGATGTCATGTTGTGTTCACAGCTGAGGAATAAACCTACAGTCAGGTAACAACACTGTAAAACCATAGTCCTCAGACTCCTCGGTGTGATGTCATGTTGTGTTCACAGCTGAGGAATAAACCTACAGTCAAGTAACAACACATAACAACACATGTAAAACCATAGTCCTCGTAAAACCATAGACTCCTCGGTGTGATGTCATGTTGTGTTCACAGCTGAGGAATAAACCTACAGTCAAGTAACAACACATGTAAAACCATAGTCCTCGGTGTGACAGTGAGGAATAAACCTACAATGTAACAACACATGTAAAACCATAGTCCTCGGACTCCTCGGTGTGATGTCATGTTGTGTTCACAGCTGAGGAATAAACCTACAGTCAGGTAACAACACTGTAAAACCATAGTCCTCGGACTCCTCGGTGTGATGTCATGTTGTGTTCACAGCTGAGGAATAAACCTACAGTCATGTAACAACACACACATGTAAAACCATAGTCCTCAGACTCCTCGGTGTGATGTCATGTTGTGTTCACAGCTGAGGAATAAACCTACAGTCATGTAACAACACTGTAAAACCATAGTCCTCCATAGTCCTCGGTGTGATGTCATGTTGTGTTCACAGCTGAGGAATAAACCTACAGTCAGGTAACAACACATGTAAAACCATAGTCCTCGGTGTGATGTCATGTTGTGTTCACAGCTGAGGAATAAACCTACAGTCATGTAACAACACATGTAAAACCATAGTCCTCGGACTCCTCGGTGTGATGTGTCGTGTTGTGTTCACAGCTCCTACAGTCAGGTAACAACACTGTGATGTCATGTTGTGTTCACAGCTGAGGAATAAACCTACAGTCAGGTAACAACACATGTAAAACCATAGTCCTCGGTGTGATGTCATGTTGTGTTCACAGCTGAGGAATAAACCTACAGTCATGTAACATACACATGTAAAACCATAGTCCTCAAACCATCCTCGGTGTCATGTAACAACACTGTGTCCTCGGTGTGATGTCATGTTGTGTTCACAGCTGAGGAATAAACCTACAGTCATGTAACAACACTGTAAAACCATAGTCCTCGTGTGATGTCATGTTGTGTTCACAGCTGAGGAATAAACCTACAGTCAGGTAACAACACATGTAAAACCATAGTCCTCAGACTGGTGTGATGTCATGTTGTGTTCACAGCTGAGGAATAAACCTACAGTCAGGTAACAACACTGTAAAACCATAGTCCTCGGACTCCTCGGTGTGATGTCATGTTGTGTTCACAGCTGAGGAATAAACCTACAGTCAGGTAACAACACTGTAAAACCATAGTCCTCGGACTCCTCGGTGTGATGTCATGTTGTGTTCACAGCTGAGGAATAAACCTACAGTCATGTAACAACACATGTAAAACCATAGTCCTCGGACTCCTCGGTGTGATGTCATGTTGTGTTCACAGCTGAGGAATAAACCTACAGTCAGGTAACAACACATGTAAAACCATAGTCCTCGGACTCCTCGGTGTGATGTCATGTTGTGTTCACAGCTGAGGAATAAACCTACAGTCATGTAACAACACATGTAAAACCATAGTCCTCGGTGTGATGTCATGTTGTGTTCACAGCTGAGGAATAAACCTACAGTCAAGTAACAACACATGTAAAACCATAGTCCTCGGACTCCTCGGTGTGATGTCATGTTGTGTTCACAGCTGAGGAATAAACCTACAGTCATGTAACAACACATGTAAAACCATAGTCCTCGGTGTGATGTCATGTTGTGTTCACAGCTGAGGAATAAACCTACAGTCAGGTAACAACACTGTAAAACCATAGTCCTCGGACTCCTCGGTGTGATGTCATGTTGTGTTCACAGCTGAGGAATAAACCTACAGTCATGTAACAACACATGTAAAACCATAGTCCTCGGTGTGATGTCATGTTGTGTTCACAGCTGAGGAATAAACCTACAGTCATGTAACAACACATGTAAAACCATAGTCCTCGGTGTGATGTCATGTTGTGTTCACAGCTGAGGAATAAACCTACAGTCATGTAACAACACATGTAACCCCGGATCAAACAGCAGAGGAAATGTGATTGTCTCCTCTTTTCAACAGCATTAAACACAACAGATGTCTTAGGTTGTATCCCAAAAGGCATCCCTATTCCCTTTATAGTGCACTACTTTTAACCAGGGCCCAATAGTCATCCACTATGTAGGGAATAAGGAGCCAGTTTGAGACTTAGACATAGTAGGATGACAGGAGAGAGGGAAGAAACACTTTTTAATAACAATCTCATGTCGCAGAATCAACAACTTTATGATGGTGTTCAGAAGACAGGCCATCCTGACCCTGGTTTATTAACCTGGACTCTGGATCACAATGCTGGATAGGCACAGAGGTGTGTGTGTGTGTGTGTGTGTGTGTGTGTGTGTGTGTGTGTGTGTGTGTGTGTGTGTGTGTGTGTGTGTGTGTGTGTGTGTGTGTGTGTGTGTGTGTGTGTGTGTGAGAGAGAGAGAGAGAGACAGAGAGCTTGGGTCTGTGTGTGTGTGTGCTTGCGTAACTATGTGTGTGTGTTCTTACGTGTGTGAGCCTGTGGCTGTCTGCGTGTGTGACTGCCTCCTGACCCTTTCCTCTGAGCCTCTTGAAGGTTGAGCAGAACTTTAATCAAGTTAAATGCAATAGTCTCCTGTGTTGTGTGTGTGTGTCATCTGTTGTAACATCGAGTCATCATCTGTCTAGTCCTACTGACTCACGCAACACGGATTCATTCACTAGTTCATCTGTCTCATGGGTTTTCCATCAAAAGACACATTTGTATATTTTCCACAGCAAGATACATCTCCCCGATCTTTCCTCCTCTCCCCTCTTTCCTCCTCTCCTCTCTCTCCTACCTCTCCTCTCTCCCCTCTCCTCCTCTCCTCTCTCTCCTCCTCTCCTTCATTTCCTCTCCTCCTCTCCTCTCTCTCCTCTTTCTCCTCTTCTCCTTCGTTTCCTCTTTCTCCTCCTCTCCTTGTTTTCCTCTCTTCCTCTCCTCTCTCTCATCCTCTCCTTCCTTTCCTCTCTCTCCTCTTCTCCTTCCTTTCCTCCTCTCCTTGGTTTCCTCTCTCTCCTCCTCTCCTCTCTCTCCTCTCTCACCTCCTTGGTTTCCTCTCCTCCTCTCCTCTATCTCCTCCTTGGTTTCCTATCCTCCTCTCCTCTCTCCTCTCCTCCTCTCCTTCCTTTCCCTCTCTCCTTCTCCTTCCTTTCTCCTCCTTTTTCTCTCTATCTCCTCTTCTTTCCTATCCTCCTCTTCTCTCTCTTCTCCTCTCCTCTATCTCCTCATTTCCTTCCTCCTCTCCTCTCTCTCCTCCTCTCCTCTATCTCCTCCTTTCCTTCCTCTCCTCTCTCTTCTACCTCTCCTCCTCTCCTTGCTCTCCTTGCTCTCCTCCTCTCCTCCTCTCCTACCTCTCCCCTCTCTCTAGTACACATATCCAGGCATCAGATATCTCAGAATGAACTGTGAAACAAACAAATCCTCACACACATATTATAGTTCTATACTACATCAACAATTGAGGCCAACAGCAGCAGCAGCATGTCGTTGCTTGTTCATATGGAAGTTGACAGGTTTTAGATTGTCATCACAGAAGATACCATCATTATATATATATTGTGTTGGTTCTTGTATGTGTAGTAGGTACATGCATGTATAGCTTTGTACACTCTGGGCAGGTTTGATCAATTAGCTCAGCTGGTCAGGTGTGAAGCCTAGTTAAAACAAAACCCTGCAGTTCCTGCAGCACTCCTGGTACAGGGTTACGTACCCCTGATCTAGTCTGTTACTTTAACAATGGTGCCTCTTCCTGTCTTTCTCTCTCTTCTTATCTCTTCTATCTCCGTCTCACTCGCTCTCTCTATTTCTCTCTCTCTATTTTTCTCTCTCTATTTCTCACTCTCTATTTCTCACCCTCTCTATTTCTGTCACGTTCTGACCTTAGTTCCTTTATTATGTCTTTGTGTTAGTTTGGTCAGGGCGTGAGTTGGGGTGAGTAGTCTATGTTCTTTTTTCTATGTTGTATTTCTAGGTTTGGCCTGGTATGGTTCTCAATCAGAGGCAGCTGTCGATCGTTGTCTCTGATTGAGAATCATACTTAGGTAGCCTGTTTACCCCATTTTAGTTGTGGGTGATTATTTTCTGTTTAGTGTTTTCTGCACCTCCACCGACTGTTTCGTTTTTTTCACGTTGTTATTTTGCATTTCAGTGTTCAGTAAATAAAACGTCATGAACATGTACCACGCTGCGCTTTGGTCCACACCTTCTTCATATGACGACCATTACAATATCTCTCTCCCTCTCTCTCTCTCTCTCTCTCTCTCTCTCTCACTCTCTCTATTTCTCACTCTCTATTTCTCTCTCTCTATTTTCTCCCTCTCTCTCACTCCCTTTATTTCTCACTCTCTATTTCTCTCTCCCTCTCTCTCCCACTCTCTCACTCTCTCTCACTCTCTATTTCGCACTCTCTATTTCACTCTCTCTATCACTCTCTATTTCTCTCTCCCTCACTCCTCTCTCTCTCTCTCACTCTCTATTTCTCTCTCTCTCCCTCACTCCTCTCTCACTCTCTATTTCTCTCTCTCTCCCTCACTCCTCTCTCTCTCTCTCACTCTATTTCTCTCTCTCCCTCACTCCTCTCTCTCTCTCTCTTTCTCACTCTATTTCTCTCTCTCTCTCTCACTCTATTTCTCTCTCTCTCCCTCACTCCCCTCTCTCTCTCTCTCTCTCCCTCTCTATTTCTCTCTCTCTCCCTCACTCCTCTCTCTCTCTCACTCTCTATTTCTCTCTCTCTCTCCCTCACTCCTCTCTCTCTCTCTCTCACTGGATTGTTCCATATTTCCCATTGATACTCCCACGTTCTCCATAATTTCCTATAGACCTGTAGTGTGGGTGTGATTGTGTTTTCTTCATCTGCTGTATATGAGATTTGCGGTGTCTGGTATGTTCTAGAATGATTGGAATGGATTACAATAGGGCCACAATGACAGAAGGAGAGCGAGACCAGAGAGAAAGACAGTGGGATAGAAAGACAGTGAGAGAGAGGGAGGGAGGGATAGAGAAATAGAGAGAGATAATCACTTATATTCTGTATGACAGCTGTCAAACGACTATGTCAGATCAGCTCAGCTTGTTTGAATTGTCTGTCTATATATACAGTGGGGAGAACAAGTATTTGATACACTGCCGATTTTGCAGGTTTTCCTACTTACAAAGCATGTAGAGGTCTGTAATTTTTATCATAGGTACACTACAACTGTGAGAGATGGAATCTTAAACAAAAATCCAGAAAATCACATTGTATGATTTTTAAGTAATTAATTTGCATTTTATTGCATGACATAAGTATTTGATCACCTACCAACCAGTAAGAATTCCGTCTCTCACAGACCTGTTAGTTTTTCTTTAAGAATCCCTCCTGTTCTCCACTCATTACCTGTTTTAACTGCACCTGTTTGAACTTGTTACCTGTATAAAAGAAACCTGTCCACACACTCAATCAAACAGACTCCAACCTCTCCACAAAGGCCAAGACCACAGAGCTGTGTACGGACATCAGGGATCAAATTGTAGACCTGCACAAGGCTGGGATGGGCTACAGGACAATAGGCAAGCAGCTTGGTGAGAAGGCAACAACTGTTGGCGCAATTATTAGAAAATCTTGAAAAGTTTAAGATGACAGTCAATCACCCTCGGTCTGGGGCTCCATGCAAGATCTCACCTCGTGAGGCATCAATGATCATGAGGAAGGTGAGGGATCAGCCCAGAACTACACGGCAGGACCTGGTCAATGACCTGAAGAGAGCTGGGACCACAGTCTAAAAAAAACCCATTAGTAACACACTACGCCGTCATGAATTAAAATCCTGCAGCACACGCAAGGTCCCCCTGCTCAAGCCAGCGCATGTCCAGGCCCGTCTGAAGTTTGCCAATGACCATCTGGATGATCCAGAGCAGGAATGGGAGAAGGTCATGTGGTCTGATGAGACAAAATAGGGGGACAGGACGACTGCACCGTATTGAGGGGAGGATGGATGGGGCCATGTATTGTGAGATCTTGGCCAACAACCTCCTTCCCTCTGTAAGAGCATTGAAGATGGGTCGTGGCTGGGTCTTCCAGCATGACAACGACCCGAAACACACAGCCAGGGCAACTAAGGAGTGGCTCCGTAAGAAGCATTTCAAGGTCCTGGAGTGGCCTAGCCAGTCTCCAGACCTGAAATCAATAGAAAATCTTTGGAGGGAGCTGAACGTCCGTGTTGCCCAGCGACAGCCCCGAAACCTGAAGGATCTGGAGAAGGTCTGTATGGAGGAGTGGGCCAAAATCCCTGCTGCAGTGTGTGCAAACCTGATCAAGAACTACAGGAAACGTATGATCTCTGTAATTGCAAACAAAGGTTTCTGTACCGAATATTAAGTTCTGCTTTTCTGATGTATCAAATACTTTTGTCATGCAATAAAATGCAAACGAATTACTTAAAAATGTGATTTTCTGGATTTTTGTTTTAGATTCCATCTCTCACAGTTGAAGTGTACCTATGATAAAAATTACAGACCTCTACATACTTTGTAAGTAGGAAAACCTGCAAAATTGGCAGTGTATCAAATACTTGTTCTCCCCAACGTATGTATATATCTATGATTTATCTTATTTTTTACAGCACCTTCAGCACCCTTACTTCCCACATCTATGGAATTTGGCCTTCACTACAGTAGCCCAGAGAAACAAATTAATTAACACATTCATGAAAAGGCAAAACAAATGGTCCAAAAATGAAGTGTCTGTCCTATATCTTTGAGACATAAGAAAGCTCAGGAATTACTGTGTATATTTATTTTGTGGACACATATTTATCTCCTTTTTTGTGTTACTTCCATACTTCCATGTATTTTTTGACCCGGTACTGGGTTACCTTCTGGTTACCTTCAGACGAGTCCCGTCCCGGGTCTTAGAGCAAAACAGAGAACCCCATCGTGCTAGATATCTCCAGCTTAAACAGACAAGTGTGTCAATCGACTCTTAAAGATTTTAACCATCTCCTTTCTTAATGTTACTTTTCATGCAGTTTTTTCCTGGTATTTTGAACTATTTACTGTAGTGTTTCCTAAGTGTTATTTTGAACTATTTCCTGTAGTGTTTCCTAAGTGTTGCTTTGAACTATTTCCTGTAGTTTTTCCTAAGTGTTGCTTTGAACTATTTCCTGTAGTTTTTCCTAAGTGTTGCTTTGAACTACTTCCTGTAGTATTTCCTAAGTGTTGCTTTGAACTACTTCCTGTAGTTTTTCCTAAGTGTTGCTTTGAACTATTTCCTGTAGTTTTTCCTAAGTGTTGCTTTGAACTACTTCCTGTAGTTTTTCCTAAGTGTTGCTTTGAACTATTTCCTGTAGTTTTTCCTACGTGTTATTTTGAACTATTTCCTGTAGTTTTTCCTAAGTGTTATTTTGAACTACTTCCTGTAGTTTTTCCTATGCCAGGTCCTAAGACGAGTCTTTAACCACCTCCTAGTCTCAGCTGAGAGTGAATCTGTCTGTAAAGGCATCATTGTTTCCCCTGAGTAGTTTAATTTCACCACCATAACCCTCCCTCCATCCCTCCATCCCTCTCAATGTTTCCCAATCAATCTATCCTCCCTTTCTCACCCCTCCCTCATCCCAGGGCAGCAGGAAGCCTAGCGGTTGAGAGTGTTTGAATCCCGGAGCCAACTAGGTGGAAGATCAGCTGATGTGACCATGAGCAAGGCACTTAACCCTAATTGCTCCTTTAAGTCTCTATGGATAACAGGGTCTACGAAATGACTAAAATGTCAATGTAAAGCTTTTCTGACCATTTTTGCTGTTTTTGTCCTTCTGTCAATAGCTCTGTTGCCATGGAGATCAATGACTTGCAGAGTCAAAGTTCAGGCAATAATTATTATACTTATCAATGATGAGGAAAGTTCCTCTCTCCATCTCTGTAGCTTCCGGGTATGCTGGAAAAGGACCCGAGCTAAGGGAAATAGTGCCTGTCCCAAATGGCCATAAATGCATATGGGCATATTGAAAGATATTGTCAGTAGTGATGTAATGTTGTAAATGTTATGTTGTGATATTGTTTAAAACTGTGTTGCAATGTATATCCTTTAGTATATTTAGTTCAAAAATGTTTTGTTTGTTAATTGATTAATTAATTAGGGTTAATTGTTCTGAGGGGAGGGGCTAGCCCTACAAAAGGAGCCTCCTTTCAGTCACAGTGGATTGAGCTGTGGATGGGGCCATTGTTTTTAAGCCCATAAGGTAGACGTCCCAAATGGCACAGAAGAACATATTTTGATAGAGGTTAGGTTATCCAGTTTAGCTTCTGGCCTACTCCTACGTACAGAAAGAATGGGCAATCATCCTTTTAGAAATCATGTTTTCAAATGTTTTTTGTTGTTGTTGCTGTAAATCCTGACCCACCTGAGTCCCAAATGGCACTCCTTATTCCTAAAGTAGTGCATTATGTAGATCAGGGATCTCCTTCAAAGTAGTGATGTAAAACACTAATCTGGACCCATGACTGTTACCATAACAACACACCTTCAATGGTACCATTCAGTCCGATTGTCCGTATTGCTGGTTATCCATTCAGGAAAGTCTCAGGCCCCTATCAATGTTCTGGGATTGTATCCATTCCTCTCTTTCAGTCTCTCTCCCTCTCTAGGGAGTCTCTGGACCCAGGAGTCCCTAGTTTTTCAATTGATCTCTCTCTGTTCTTCTCTCTCTCTCTATCTCTCTCTCTCTCTCTCTCTCTCTCTCTCTCTCTCTCTCTCTTTATGCTGTGTCACCCTATTAGGTGTGGAAGTGTTGAATAACTACAATGATTCAGTGAGAACCCTGTCTATTCTCCACGTGACTCCTGATGATATATGGGTAGTCATGTAAATGTTGTAACATAATGGTACTGCAGTTGGAGTCAAATGAGTCAGCAAGACGTCTGTGGACATGGTAGATAAATATAATGACTGTTCCCCCTCTTTCTCTCTCTCCCTCCCACTTTCACTCTCTCTCTCGCTATTTCTCTCTCTCTCCCTCCCACTTTCTCTGCTCTCTCTCTCTCTCCCTCCCACTTTCTCTGCTCTCTCTCTCTCTCTCTCACCCACCTCTTCCTCTCTCTCTCCCACCTCTTCCTCTCTCTCTCTCTCTCCCACCTCTTTCTCTCTCTCTCTCTCTATCCCTCGCTCTCTCTCCCCCTTTCTCTCATTCTCTCTCTCCTCTCCTCTCTCTCTTTCTTTCTATATTTATCTCTCCTTTCATCTTTTTCTCTCTCTCTCTCTCTCCCCCTTTCTCTCGTTCTCTCTTGCTCTCCTCTCTCTATTTCTTTCTCTCTATTTCTCTCTCCCTCCCTCTTTGCCTCTCTCTCTCTCTTCCAGTGTCTCGCATTCATTTCATCTTCTGTTCCACCTACTTCAGGTGTCTGTCCATTCATCTTCATTCATTCTATATCAGATCAGGGGATTCATAAACATAAAGAGCCGAAGAGCATCATATTATATCCTGGTTTCTTCCTTACTTCCATTAGTGAACATTGAACATTGAACATTGACATTGTATTTAATGCAATGCTTTATTTTTCATGGTCAAACCATTATGGTTTATTTCCTCCACCACCTAATCTGTTGTTTCTCAGTGTACAGTGTGTTAACATGAAGGGCTGATGACCAGCGGTCACAACAGAAAGATGGAGCTTCATGATGAGTTTGGAGGTACTATGGTGTTAAATACTGAGCTAATGATGAGTTTGGAGGGTACTATGGTGTTAAATGCTGACATAATGATGAGTTTGGAGGGTACTATGGTGTTAAATACTGACCTAATGATGAGGTTGGAGGGTACTATGGTGTTAAATACTGAGCTAATGATGAGTTTGGAGGGTACTATGGTGTTAAATACTGAGCTAATGATGAGTTTGGAGTGTACTATGGTCTTAAATGCTGAGCTAATGATGAGTTTGGAGGGTACTATGGTGTTAAATACTGAGCTAATGACGAGTTTGGAGGGTACTATGGTGTTAAATACTGAGCTGTAGTCAATGAACAGCATTCTTACATAGGTATCCCTCTTGTCCAGATGTGTTAGGGCAGTGTGCAAGTGTGATTGCGATTGCGTTGTCTGTGGACCTATTGGGGCGGTAAGCAAATTGGAGTGGGTCTAGGTGTCAGGTAGGGTGGAGGTGATATGGTCCTTGACTAGTCTCTTAAAACACTTCATGATGACGGAAGTGAGTACTACGGGGCGGTAGTCGTTCAGCTCAGTTACCTTAGCTTTCTTGGGAACAAGAATAATGGTGGCCATCTTGAAGCATGTGGCAACAGCAGACTGGGATAAGGATTGATTGAATATGTCCGTAAACACACCAGCCAGCTGGTCTGCGCATGCTCTGAGGACGCGGCTAGGGATGCCGTCTGGGCCTGCAGCCTTGCGAGGGTTGACATGTTTAAATATTTTACTCATGTTAGCTGCAGAGAAGAAGAGCATGCAGGTTTTGGTAGAGGACCGTGTCAGTGGCACTGTATTGACCTCAAAACGAGCAAAGAAGTTGTTTCGTTTATTTGGGGGCAAGACATCATTGTCTGCGATGGGGCTGGTTTTTCTTTTGTCCGTGATTGACTGTAGACCCTGCAATATACCTCTCGTGTCTGAGCCATTGAATTGCGATTCTACTTCGTCTCCATACTGACGCTTAGCTTGTTTGATTGTCTTGCGGTGGGAAAAGCTACTCTGTATGTATTCGGTCATGTTTCTGGTCACCTTGCCCTGATTAAAAGCAGTGATTCGTGTGTTCAGTTTTGCGCGAATGCTGCCATCAATCCACGGTTTCTGGTTGGGGAATGTTTTAAGAGACACTGGGTACAACATCACCGACATCACCACACTTGCTAATAAACTCGCTCACCGAATCAGCGTATTCATCAATGTTATGGTTCGACGATATGCGGAAAACATATCCCAGTCTCGACCCCGCCCTGTGCAACTGGATCCTGAACTTCCTGACGGCCGCCCCAGGTGGTGAGGGTAGGTAACAACATCTCCACCCCGCTGATCCTCAACACAGGGGCCCCACAAGGGTGAGTTCTCAGCCCTCTCCTGTACTCCCTGTTCACCCATGACTGCGTAGCCATGCACGCTTTCAACTCAATCATCAAGTTTGCAGACGACACTACAGTGGTAGGCTTGATTACCAACAGTGACGAGACGGCGTACAGGGAGGACGTGAGGGCCCTCAGAGTGTGGTGTCAGGAAAATAACCTCACACTCAATGTCAACAAAACAAAGGAGATGATCGTGGACTTCAGGAAACAGCAGAGGGAGCATCCCCCTATCCACATCGATGGGACAGTAGTGGAGAGGGTGGAAAGTTTTAAGTTCCTCGGCGTACACATCACGGACAAACTGAAATGGTCCACCCACACAGACAGCGTGGTGAAGAAGGCGCAGCAGCGGCTCTTAAACCTCAGGAGGCTGAAGAAATTTGGCTTCTCACCAAAAACACTGACAAACCTTTACAAATGCACAACCGAGAGCATCCTGTCGGGCTGTATCACCGTCTGGTACGGCAACTGCACCGCCCACAACCGTAAGGCTTTCCAGAGGTAGTGAAGTCTGCTGGCGCATCACCGGGGGTAAACTACCTGCCCTCCAGGACACCTACACCACCCGATGTCACAGGAAGGCCAAAAGATAATCAAGGACAACAACCACCCGAGCCACTGCCTGTTCACCCCGCTATCATCCAGAAGGTGAGGTCAGTACAGGTGCATCAAAGCTGGGACCGAGAGACTGAAAAACAGCTTCTATCTCAAAGCCATCAGACTGTTAAACAGCCATCACTAACATTGAGTGGCTGCTGCCAACATACTGACTTAATCTCTAGCCACTTTAATAATGGAAAAATGTATGTAATAAATGTATCACTAGCCACTTTAAACAATGCCACTTTATATAATGTTTACATACCCTACATTACTCATCTCATATGTATATACTGTACTCTATACCATCTAATGCATCTTGCCTATGCCATTTGGCCATCACTCATTCATGCATTTTTATGTACATATTCTTATTCATTCCTTTACACCTGTGTGTATTGTTGTGAAATTGTTAGGTTAGATTACTTGTTAGATTTTACTGCATGGTCAGAACTAGAAGCACAAGCATTTCACTTCACTCACATTAACATCTGCTAACCATGTGTATGTAACAAATACATTTGATTTGATTTGAACAATCAATCCTACTATCTATGCTGCTCTGCTACACTCTCTATAAACACTATACTGCTTCCTCTGCCTATAAACACTATACTGTTTCCTCTGTCTATAAACACTATACTGCTTCCTCTGTCTATAAACACTATACTGCTTCCTCTGTCTATAAACACTATACTGCTTCCTCTATATATAAACACTATACTGCTTCCTCTGTCTATAAACACTATATATATAAACACTATACTGCTTCCTCTGTCTATAAACTCTATACTGCTTCCTCTGTCTATAAACACTATACTGCTTCCTCTGTCTATAAACACTATACTGCTTCCTCTGTCTATAAACACTATACTGCTTCCTCTGTCTATAAACACTATACTGCTTCCTCTATATATAAACACTATACTGCTTCCTCTGTTCCTCTGTCTAAAAATAAACATATATAAACACTATACTGCTTCCTCTGTCTATAAACACTATATAAACACTATACTGCTTCCTCTGTCTATAAACACTATACTGCTTCCTCTGTCTATAAACACTATACTGCTTCCTCTGTCTATAAACACTATACTGCTTCCTCTGTCTATAAAGACTATACTGCTTCCTCTATTAAAACTAAACTGCTTTCTTTATAAACACTATACTGCTTCCTCTATACATAAACACTACCTGTCTACTGCTTCCTCTGTCTATAAAGACTATACTGCTTCCTCTATTAAAACTAAACTGCTTTCTTTATAAACACTATACTGCTTCCTCTGTCTACAAACACTGTACTGCTTCCCTGTCTATAAACACTATACTGCTTCCTCTGTCTATAAACACTTTACTGCTTCCTCTATATATAAACACTATACTGCTTCCTCTATATATAAAGACTATACTGCTTCCTCTATTAAAACTAAACTGCTTTCTTTATAAACACTATACTGCTTCCTCTGTCTACAAACACTGTACTGCTTCCCTGTCTATAAACACTATACTGCTTCCTCTGTCTATAAACACTGTACTGCTTCCTCTGTCTACAAACACTATACTGCTTCCTCTGTCTATAAACACTATACTGCTTCCTCTATATATAAACACTATACTGCTTTCTTTATAAACACTATACTGCTTCCTCTGTCTATATACTATAAACACTATACTGCTTCCTCTATATATAAACACTATACTGCTTCCTCTGTCTATAAACACTGTACTGCTTCCTGTCTATAAACACTATACTGCTTCCTCTGTCTACAAACACTATACTGCTTCCTCTGTCTAAAGACCTGCTTCCTCTATATAAAACACTATGCTTTCTTTATAAACACTATACTGCTTCCTCTGTCTATAAACACTATACTGCTTCCTCTGTCTATAAACACTATACTGCTTCCTCTGTATATAAACACTATACTGCTTCCTCTGTCTATAAACACTATACAGCTTTCTCTGTCTATAAACACTATACTGCTTCCTTTATATATAAACACTATACTGCTTCCTCTATATATAAACACTATACTGCTTCCTCTGTCTATAAACACTATACTGCTTCCTTTATAAAGACTTATACTGCTTCCTCTATATATAAACACTATTATTATAAACTATACTGCTTCCTCTGTCTATAAACACTATACTGCTTTCTATACTGCTCTATAAACACTATACTGCTTCCTCTGTCTATAAACACTATACTGCTTTCTCTGTCTATAAACACTATACTGCTTCCTCTGTCTATAAACACTATACTGCTTCCTCTGTCTATAAACACTATACTGTCTATAAACCTCTGTCTATAAAGACTTTACTGCTTCCTGTATAAATATTATTCTGCTTTCTCTGTCTATAAACACTATACTGCTTCCTCTGTCTATAAACACTATACTGCTTCTCTGTCCTATAAACACTATACTGCTTTCTCTGTCTATATAAACACTATACTGCTTTCTCTATATATAAACACTATACTGCTTTCTCTGTCTATAAACACTATACTGCTTCTTTATATATAAACACTATACTATACTGCTTCCTGCTTTAAAACTCTGTCTATAAACACTATACTGCTTTCTCTATCTATAAACACTATACTGCTTCTCTGTTATAAACACTAAACTGCTTTCTCTATCTGTAAGCTATAATTTTTCCTCTGTCTATAAACCCTAAGAACAGTGCTTACATAAACATAACTGCACTTCAAACACTGTAAGGTCAACCCTGTCTATAATCCAAATTGTTTTTGGCACTATACTTTTCCCTGTCTATAAACACTATACTGCTTCCTTTATATAAACACTGATTTACGGCATCCCATACTCTGGGAGTGATTACTTTTGTCTGACACGCTATGCCCTGAGAAAAGACTTCACTGCTAGGTATAAATGATTATTCTGGAAATAGAATTATAAACACTATACTGCTTCCTCTTCTATAAACACTGCCTGTTTCTCTTCATAAACACTAATGCATTTAATCCTGTCTATAAACACTATACTGCCCAGGGAACTATGGGTCAGTAATACTGACTTTCTGGTTCTCACTTCTCTTTCTCTTTATAAACACGTCTCTTTATTGTCTCCTAAACACTTCTCTTTTCTATAAACACTATACTGCTTTCACTCTGTAAACACAATACTGCTCTCTGTCTATAAACCCTGAACAGTGCTCCTAAGATAACTACTTCCTTATGTAAGGTCAACCCTGGTGTCATAATCAGAATTGTTTTTGGCTCTTTTTCCCCAATCTGGCAGTTGGGTCTGGGAGCTTCTGATTTCTCTTTATTTCCCTGTCTCTGATTACTTGCTCTCGCTCCCTCAAGAGGTCACTGATAGGATTAGATGATTAGAAGCTCAGAATTAATGGAACTCTCTCTTGACTCTGAGATGCATGTTCTATTCATAATTTTTTCAATGCATTTAATCCTCTCTCTTCTCTCTGTCTCTAACACTCATTCATCTTCTCTCTTCTCTCTCTTTATTTCTCCATCTCTTTATTGCTCCTCCTTCTCTTTCTCTTTCACTCTCTCACTCTCTGTCTCTTCTCTCTTTCTCTTCTCTCTGTCTCTTCTTCCTCTCCCTCTCTTCTCTCTCTTCTCTCTTTCTCCTCTCTCTCTCTCTCTCTCTTTTCTTTCTCTTTATTTCCTGTCTCTTTATTGGGCTCTCCTCCTCTCTTTTCATTCTCTCTCTCTTCTCTCTCTCTTCTCTCTCACTCTCTTCTCCTCTCTCTCTTTTCCTCTCTCTCTCCTCTCTCTCTGTCTTCACTCTCTCTCCCTCTCTCTCTTCTCTCTCTTCTCTCTTTATCCTTTCTCCTCTCTTTCTTTTCCTTCTCCTCTCTCTCCTCTTTTCCTCTCTCTCTCTCCTCTCTCTCTTCTCTCTCTCTCTCTCCTCTCTCTCTTTTCCTCTCCTCTCTCCTCTCCGTGCTTCTACACCTGCTGTAACGCGTTCTTCGTTTGTCAAATGAGAGGCGGACCGAAATGCACGTGTTGGTTACTCATGTTTTTTAATGAAACAAATGACGAATACATGAAAAATAACTGAGACAAATACAAAAAACAACAAAACGAACTGAAACCCTAATTACAGCCTATCTGGTGAAACTACACAGAGACAGGAACAATCACCCACGAAATACACAGTGAAACCCAGGCTACCTAAATACGGTTCCCCATCAGAGACAGCGAGAATCACCTGACTCTGATTGAGAACCGCCTCAGGCAGCCAAACCTAAATAAACACACCCCTAATCAACCACAATCCCAATGCCTATAAAAACCCTAATACGACAACACAATAACATAAACCCATGTCACACCCTGGCCTGACCAACTAATTAACTCAAACACAAAATACTAAAGACCAAGGCGTGACACCTGCATTGCTTGCTGTTTGGGGTTTTGGCTTGGTTTCTGTACAGCACTTTGAGATATCAGCTGATGTACGAAGGGCTATATAAATACAATTTTTGATTTGATTTGATTCTCTCTCTCTGTAGCTCTCGTTCTCTTGTACTATGTCTCTGGTCTTGTGAAGGTACTCCACATCTGAGAAGTAAACCCAGGAAAAGTGTTTGTACAGACTAAACAATTGTTATTTGTGTGTGAGTGTCATTAAATATTATCACATTAGAGTGCTCCAACTTCTTTTCTATACAAACAGATTTAGCCAGACTGGAAGAAGTCACAAGTAAAGAAACCCAAAGGTATGAGACAGACCAACAGTAAAGATGTCACAGAAGTATAAGGACTGTCACAGTCAAGTGACCTACAACTAAATGCTCACAAGTACTCTGCCAGGCTAGCACTCCTCAGGTAGACTCCCCCAGGTACGGATTCCCCCAGATAAAGACTCCCCCAGGTACGGATTCCCCAGATAAAGACTCCCCAGGTATGGATTCCCCAGGTATAAAAGACTCCCCAGGTACGGATTCCCAGATAAAGATTCCCAGTGCGGATTCCCCAGATAAAGACTCCCCAGGTAAGGATTCCCCTAGATAAAGACTCCCCAGGTACGGATTCCTCCAGGATTCCCCCCAGGTAAAGATAAATTCCCCGAAGTGACTCCCCAGGTAAGGATTCCCCCCAGATAAAGACTCCCCAGGTATGGACTCCCAGATAAAGACTTCAGGTATGGATCCCCCAGATAAAGACTCCCCAGGTAAGGATTCCCCAGATAAAGACTCCCCAGGTAAGGATTCCCCCAGATAAAGACTCCCCAGGTAAGGATTCCCCCAGATAAAGACTCCCCAGGTAAAGATTCCCATTCAGATAAAGACTCCCCAGGTAAGGATTCCCCCAGATAAAGACTCCCAGGTAAGGATTCCCCCAGATAAAGACTCCCAGGTAAGGATTCCCCCAGATAAAGACTCCCCAGGTAAGGATTCCCCGGATTCCCAGATAAAGACTCCCCAGGTAAGGATTCCCCCAGATAAAGACTCCCCAGGTAAGGATTCCCCAGATAAAGAAAAGCTCCCCAGGTAAGGATTCCCTCAGATAAAGACTCCCCCAGGTAAGGATTCTCCCCAGGTAAGAGGATTCAAAGGACTCCCCCCAGGTAAGGATTCCCAGAAAAAGACTCCATTTCCCTAGAAATTAAAACTCCCCAGGTAAGGACTCCCCAGGTAAAGACTCCCCAGGTTCCCCCAGATAAAGAATCCCCCAGGTAAGGACTAAAGGACTGCCCCAGGTAAGGACTCCCCCAGGTAAAGACACCCCCCAGATAAAGACTCCCCAGGTAAGGACTCCCCAGGTAGGACTACCCAGGTAGACTCAGATAAAGACCCAGGTAAGGACCCCTAGATAAAGATTCCCAGGTAAGGACTCCCCAGGTAAGGACTAAAGACTCCCCCAGGTAAAGACTGTCCCAGGTAAGGACTCCCCAGGTAAGGATTCACTCCAGGTACGGATTCCCCAGGTAAAGACTCCCCAGGTAAGGACTCCCCCAGGTAAGGACTCCCCAGGCACGGATTCCCCAGGTAAGGACTCCCCCAGGTAAGGACTGTCCCCCAGGTAAGGACTCCCCCAGGTAAGGAGTCCCCCAGGTAAGGACTCCCCCAGGTAAGGACTCCCCCGGGTAAAGACTCCAACAGTTGAGTCGCTCCACCTGCCCCAGTATTATACCTGTCCGAAGACGGAGGCGATGATGGGTTTGAGCCTCCTCCTCTCGGGGGTCTTGAGCCCCCAGGTCTCCTCTGGTGCCTCTGTAGCGGAGGACAGACTTCTGGTCTTAGTCTTCTTAGAAGGCCTCTTTATGCTGCAGGAGCTCCATCTCCTCAACTTCTCTATCTTCTTCTTGATGGAGCCCTGACAGACAGAGACAGAGACGTATGTGAATCAGATACAGTGTATGTCCCTGGGTAAAGACGCTCAGATGGGGAGATAAAGAGATGGTTAGGATACAGTGTGTATGTCCTGGGTAAAGGCGCTGTATGTCCTGGGTAAAGATGGGGAGATAAAGAGATGGTTAGGATACAGTGTATGTCCTGGGTAAAGATGGGGAGATAAAGAGATGGTTAGGATACAGTGTATGTCCTGGGTAAAGACGCTCAGATGGGGAGATAAAGAGATGGTTAGGATACAGTGTATGTCCTAGGTAAAGACGCTCAGATGGGGAGATAAAGAGATGGTTAGGATACAGTGTATGTCCTGGGTAAAGACGCTCAGATGGGGAGATAAAGAGATGGTTAGGATACAGTGTATGTCCTGGGTAAAGACGCTCAGATGGGGAGATAAAGATGGTTAGTGTACAGTGTATGTCCTGGGTAAAGACGCTCAGATGGGGAGATAAAGAGATGGTTAGGATACAGTGTATGTCCTGGGTAAAGACGCTCAGATGGGGAGATAAAGAGATGGTTAGGATACAGTGTATGTCCTGGGTAAAGACGCTCAGATGGGGAGATAAAGAGATGGTTAGGATACAGTGTAAAGAGATGTCCTGGGTAAAGACGCTCAGATGGGGAGAGATAAAAGAGATGGTTAGGATACAGTGTATGTCCTGAGTAAAGACGCTCAGATGGGGAGATAAAGAGATGGTTAGGATACAGTGTATGTCCTGGGTAAAGACTGAGCTATGTCCTGGGTAAAGACTGAGATGTTAGAATATACAGATATGCAGACCTTAATTTGATCACTCTGTTGTCCCAGATAATTTTCTTGCTCAGCTCAGCAAAATGCAAATTGTAGTGTATTCAAGGTTTTAAAAGGCTTCTAAAGTTTGTAATTTCCACTGAAATGAATCAATCCCTAAACATGTCCATTAACTAATACATTTCCAGTTGCTGCAGGATTAGTTTTCTGCTGTGAGAAGCAGGGTCAAATTAAGATAGCACATCTGTCCTGGAGAAGGAGACAAAGACAGAAGAACGTTGACCTGTATGTGTCTTGGCAGAGAGTTAAGTGTATGTTCTGATATAGGACCCAGACAGAGAGTTAACTGATGTTCTGATACAGGACCCAAACAGAGAGTTAACTGATGTTCTGATACAGGACCCAAACAGAGAGTTAACTGATGTTCTGATACAGGACCCAATCAGAGAGTTAACTGATGTTCTGATACAGGACCCAAACAGAGAGTTAACTGATGTTCTGATACAGGACCCAAACAGAGAGTTAACTGATGTTCTGATACAGGACCCAAACAGAGAGTTAACTGATGTTCTGATACAGGACCCAAACAGATAGTTAACTGATGTTCTGATACAGGACCCAGACAGAGAGTTAACTGATGTTCTTATACAAGACCCAAACAGAGAGTTAACTGATGTTCTTATACAAGACCCAAACAGAGAGTTAACTGATGTTCTGATACAGGACCCAAACGGAGAGTTAACTGACAGTGCTGTATGTTCTGATATAGAAAGTATATAGCCTTCAGTTATGTAGTAGGTGTGAGTGAAGACTGACAATAGGGCACTTTACTACTGTACTAGAAGACTC